>NW_025257968.1:0-1783 GCF_018294505.1 Triticum aestivum
GGTATTTGTCCCCTCTCGATAGACGTGATACCGATGATGTGATCGTTGACACTGATGAAGACTCAATGTTATCTTCAGAAGTGCCAGGCAAGCAAAACCCCCTTGTTCATTCCGATACAATCCCACTCTCTCGCTCCTGCTCTCTTTTACTGCATTAGGACAACACCGATTCAACTATTACATGCTGCGGTAGTTGAACCCCTTTATCCTCTGCATGACCTGTCATTGCCACAGTAAATAGATGAAACCCACTAGCATGAGTAGGAGTTGTTTGAGCCCTGTTGTGCCTACTCATTCTTGTTTGTTTGTCATGCCTGCTACTGCTTAGAGTTGAGTCAGGTCTGATTCATCGGGGATGAATCAGAGGTGTGTGAACATGTTCTACTGTGTGTGAGCTAAGTGTGTGAACACGATTTGGTAAAGGTAGCAGTGAGAGGCCATGTAGGTGTACATGGTGGGTTGTCTCATTGCAGCCGTCCTCAGGAACTGAGTTCTGTGTTTGTGATCCATGATTCAGCTACTACCATACATTGGGCCCTGAAATATGACCCCGCTCGACTTCTTAATCACCCTTGTCCTCTGTCCAGGAGTTGCAAGTAGTTTTTGGTGTTTGTAGTATGCTGGAGGCCGTGGACAGCGCTGACCGTAGGGGTGGGCTGTGATGCGGTAGGCACGTGGCCGGGTATACCGGGCGCCCGTTTGGTGTCACGGAACCCTGTTCACATCATTTGGGGCTGTGAGCGAAACTCCGGCCGGATCTCCTCATGGATGGAACCCGAATAGGCGATAAACCTGGACTAGAGACTTGAGTGTTTAGGTAGGTCGTGGTCTACACCCACGTCGGCTTTCGCTTGAAGTCTGCCGAGCACATGTCGTGTGCAGACGCTAAGTGGTGGAAACATGTATGAAGAAGTACACCCCTGCAGGGTTAACATCATCTATTCGAATAGCCGTGTCCGCGGAAAAGGACTTCTGGGTTGCTTATATCAGTTCATAGACAAGTGAAAGTGGATACTCTAAAATACGCAAGATAAGCGTGAGTGCTATGGATGGCGTTCTCGTAGGGAGACGGGAGCGGATCCATAGTGGTGTATTGGTTGGTGAATATGTGGACTCGTGTGCGCTACCTCAAAAGAATTACTTGCAGTCGTAGTTTAGGATAGCCATCGAGTCAAAGCTGGCTTGCTGCAGTTAAACCCCACCAACCCTTTGTTAATAATGATGCATATGTAGATAGTTCTGATGTAAGTCTTGCTGGGTACATTTGTACTCACGTTTGCCTATTTTATGTTTTTCCAGAGAGACTTCAGTCTCACTAGTATTTCCGCGTGGTCTTCGACGTTTAGCTTGTTACCTCAGCTACGATCTTGTGCCCTCGGCAGGATCTGATAGATAGTCAGGCTTCTCAGCCTTTTTCATTTATAGATGTCTGTACTCAGACATGATAGCTTCCGCATGTGCTTTGACTTGTATGCTCTGATTGTTGGGTCATGAGACCCGTGTTTGTAATATCTCGCTCCTCGGAGCCTATTGATTAAAATACTTGAGTTATAGAGTCATGTTGTGATGCCATGTTGTATTTGCACATATCGAGCATATTGTGTGTATGTTATTGAAATGCTTGATATGTGTGGGATCTGACCATCTAGTTGTTTATCTTTAGTAGCCTCTCTTACGGGGAAATGTCTCCTAGTGATTCCACCGAGCCATGGTAGCTTGCTACTGCTCCGGAACACTTAGGCTGGCCGGCATGTGTCCTTCTTCGTTCCTGTGTCTGTCCCTT
>NW_025257969.1:0-1783 GCF_018294505.1 Triticum aestivum
CCCCGCCCGAGCCCGTCCCTGTCGTCGCGTCGTCCGCCCACCGCCCGCCACCTCCCGCCTCCCGCCGCCCCGCTGCCCCGCCGCCAGAGCTCGCCTCCGCCCGAGCCCAACTCGGTAAGTCTTTTTTCCTTCTATTTTTGTTGTTTATTTTCCGTTGTTTAATTGCTTGTTTAATTTGTTGACAATAGATGGAGATGGACATGGATTCGATGTCGGATTTTTCTGATTGGTCGTCTTCGGACGATTCGGACATCGAGGAGCTGCTACAAGCCGATGACACGGAGATGATGGTCGCCATTCTCGCCGTGAAAGATCTTGAGGACTGCAAGAAGCTGCTGGATCAGAGGAAGGGGTCGCAGATAGGGCGCCTTTGCATCGAGAGGAACCGCGCACTCGGCCACGAGCAACTCATGCAAGACTACTTTGTAGAGGTACCGACATACCCACCTCGCCTCTTCCGTAGAAGGTACCGCATGCGCCGTACTTTGTTTGAGAGAATCGTCAAAGATTGCGAGGCCAACTCGCATTATTTCACGCGCCGTACAAATGCTGCCGGTGCCATGGGATTTAGTGCATACCAGAAGATATCGGCTGCAATGCGGGTGCTCGCGTATGGCATACCCGCGGACTACTGTGACGAGTATCTTCGCATTGGCCAAGATACTACCACCGAGTCCCTGCGTAGGTTTGCCAAGATGGTCATCCGGTTGTATGGTGATTGGTATCTTCGGGCTCCCAATGAGGAAGATACAAAGAGGTTGATGGAGATAAATGAAAAAAGGGGATGGCCAGGCATGCTTGGTAGTCTAGATTGCATGCACTGGAAATGGAAAAATTGCCCAAAGGCATGGCATGGAATGTATTTATGGTAAAAGCCATGATCCTAACATTGTGCTTGAGGCCATGGCACCGCAAGACTTATGGATTTGGCATGCATATTTTGGTTTGCCGGGAACACTCAATGACATCAATGTGCTTCAAAGGTCCCCTTTATTTGCAAGACTAGCTTTAGGTGATGCTCCAACTTGCAATTACAAGGTCATGGACAATGAGTACACAATGGGATACTATCTCACCGATGGCATTTATCCTGAGTGGGCAACACTTGTGAAGTCCATTAAAGAGAAGAGAGGGATGCCCTTATCCCAAAAAGAAGCTAATTTTACAAGGGCATGAGAATTAGCCTGCAAAGACACTGAGAGAGCTTTCGGTGTTTTGCAAGCAAGATTTGCCATTGTTCGGGGTCCAGCTCGTTTTTGGGACAAGAAAACCCTTGTGAACATCATGAAGTGTTGTGTCATTCTACACAACATGATACTCGAGGATGAGAGGGGGTTAAACTTGCCATGTTTCTATGACAATGTTGGTACCCGAGTGCAACCGGAGAGGAACCCCGATCACATTCAAGCTTTCCTTCAAACACGTCGGGAAATTGAAAATGCCAACACTCATACCCAGCTCCTCAATGATCTGGTCGAGCACCACTGGCAGCTGCTTGGCCGTCGCCAATGATGGCCTATTTGATTCAAACATGTCCTATTTGATTCCATGTCCTATTTGTGATACAAACATTGTTGTAAGGGATCTTTGTTTTACTTTTCTATGTACTATGTGATTCAAACATTGTTGTACTAAGTAGAATGATTCTTGTGAGCTTGAAACAATTATTTGATGTTGTAATCATAACTAGAATAATTATTTGTTGTTGATTATTGTTATGTTTGTTGTATGGAATTTTGTTGAAATAGTTGTTGTCCTGTTTTGAAGGTTTGAAGGCCAGGGC
>NW_025257970.1:0-1783 GCF_018294505.1 Triticum aestivum
GTCGGGTGGATGTGAACGGGTTTTGTCTCACCGGACGACTGAAACGCTGATTCCGTGGCAGGCTTCTTGGCTCGCAACAAATCACTCGGGTCTACGTTCCTTTGGTGTTCCTGCCACTCTTCTGCCACCATCTGAGCATCGGCGATCTTCGAGCCCTTCTGGAAGCACTCTTCTGCCTTCTTGTGGTTACCAGTGACAGTGATCACGCCTTTAGGGCCTGGCATCTTTAATTTGAGGTACAAGTAACAAGGTCGAGCCATAAAACGTGCATAAGCTGGTCTGCCCAAAATTGCATGATAGGCACTCTGGAAATCCACAACCTCAAATGTCAGCTTCTCTTTGCGGAAAACTACATCAAGAGCAATATGACCGAGTGACGCGGCCTTCTTGCCAGGAATGACTCCATAAAAACTCATATTGCTCGTGCTCAGTCTGGACATCGGAATGCCCATCTCTTTCAGTGTCTCAGCGTACAGTATATTCAAACTGCTGCCGCCATCCATCAACACTTTGGTCAGTCGAGTGCCCTCAACAACCGGGTCGACCACCAGCGCTTGCCTCCCAGGGGGGGCTATGTGCGTGGGGTGATCAGATTGGTCGAACGTAATGGCAGTCTGAGACCACTTCAGGTAATTGGGTGTTGACGGAGCAGCCATGTTCACCTCTCGGTTTATAACTTTCAGTCGGTTTTTGCTCTCAACATCGGCAAAAATCATCAAGGTGGAATTGACCTGCGGATATTCTCCGTCACTATCCTCCTTGTCCTCAACTCTGTTCGACTCTTTTTCTTTGTCCTTGGACTGCTTCCCCTGGAACTGCTGTATCAGGAGTCGACATTGTCGAGTGGTATGCTTCGGGTAGATGAAATTATCCTCTTCGTCTTTCTTGGTGTGGATGTGACATGGCAAATCCAACACGTCGTTTCCTTCCTTATCTTTTACCTTCTTGGGGTTCCAAGTCCCCTTGGGTTTCCCTTTGAATTTTCCTTGGTTCAGGGCCAAGGCTTCTCCAGGTGCGGCTGGCTCAGCTTTACGCTTTTGCTTCCGACTGGAGTTTCCACCTCCGGTGTCCTGGGCGACTGACTTGTGTTTTCCGCTCCGGAGCCGATCCTCTTCCTCACCATTGGCGTATTTGGTGGCTATTTCCATCATTCGACTCAGAGACATGTCTCCGGTTCGACCAAATTTCAGGCTTAGCTCTCTATATTTTACGCCCTCCTTGAAGGCGCAGACCGCCTGGTGATCGGATACATTTTCTACTATGTCATGCAGTGTGATCCATCTCTGGATGTAATCCCTCAGAGTCTCATTCGACTTCTGTACACAAGATTGCAGCTCTGTCAGTCCCGCCGGCCGCATGCATGTTCCTTCGAGCGTCCTGACAAACACTCGGGAGAGATCTTCCCACGTGTAAATGCTGCTGGGTGTCAACTGATTCAGCCATGCCCTGGCTGACCCTTCCAACATGAGAGGCAGATGCTTCATGGCCACCTCGTCATTTCCACCGCCGATCTGAACAGCCACTCGGTAGTCCTCAAGCCAAGTATCGGGTTTGGACTCACCGTTGAACTTGCTGACTCCAGTCACCAACCTAAAGTTGAGAGGAATCACTGCGGCTCTGATGGCTCTGCTGAAACATTCTGGCCCGGAGACGTGCACTCGGCTGCTGATGGGTATATCTCTGTCATTACCCTCTCTGTGGGCTCTGTTCCGGTCGACCAGACCTTGAACGATGATGGATCTCGCATCAAAGCCTGGTTCTCTGGGGTCGACTGGAATTCTTC
>NW_025257971.1:0-1783 GCF_018294505.1 Triticum aestivum
AGGACACTGCACAGGCTGCCGCCTGTCTGGTCTCGATTGTCATGGCTTGTGTCCCGAGCACCTCGCGAGGTATTCTTTGCCTTGATATCTCCGCCTCCTCGCGAGCCCGCCTGGTCAGGTCGCCCTTGAGGAAGCCTTGCGTCGTCCGCCCCGCGAGGCTTGGCCCCTCGCGAGGGTCTTGAACTTGGGTTGATGAAGACGGGCCGTACTGGGCCTTTGCTTGAGCCACGCCGTAGGCCGCAGGGAGGCAAGTCTAGGGACCCCCATTCCCAGAACGCCGACAGTAGCCCCCGGGCCCAAGGCGCGCTTGGACTTGGCTTAGCGGTGAAGCCAAAGGGCAAGTGCGGAGCGCTGCGGACCCCAACAGCCTGCGGCCTTGGTTGCCGCGTGGCAGGTGATTGGACGTGGGCGTCTCCATTTCCCCATGCTGCCTCAGCAACTTCCCGATTTGACGAGTCCCTGCTGCATGCAAAAAAGAGTCATGATTACCTGTGATCGTGGAGGCCGACGGCTGGCCTCCTCCGGACTATAAGTGCGGAGAGGCGCGAGCCCCCGTTGTCCATCTCTTCTCGCTCCGCTCGCTTCTTCTTCCTTGCTCCTCCTCTGCTCTCGACGCCAATGGCACTGATCCGCCGGTTCTTAGCCGAGGAGAAAGGAAAGGCCCCACGGTAGGGGCCCGACCTGCTCCCGCCAAAGAAGCGGCTGGTCCCCGGCCGCCGTGACGAGGTTGCACGGCTGGAGATGTCGAGGCCTTGGTACGAGCGTCCACCTCCTGGGTTTCCGCTACCTCTGTACGCCCGGGCTGTGGGCCCTGGAGAAGAAGACATCGAGCGGTGCGCGCCATTGCTCCTGGAGTCCATGCCGCGGACTCCTCTCGCGAGCTCGTACTCCAGGTCGCCATGCCTCCAAGCTCCTGGATGCACTTTCCTCCCTTCTTTGCCTTCGATATGCCGCCGAGGGGGCCCCTCGAGCTTTGGCTGCAGCATGCTAACTGCGGTACCCCGGCGTCCGGAGCGGAGGTTGAAAGTCGTCGCCCCGGGCAAGGTCTACATGACCCGAGGCTGGGGCGAGATCACCCGGGTCTGCCGAACAGGAGGTGCCCTCGTGATTCATTTCGAATACGATGTCGCCTCCTTGATGCACTTCAAGGTCTTCAATGCGGAAGGCCGCTGGCTGGAGTGCTGCCCTAGAGGAGGCAGCCAGGATGTCGATGTGGCAAGAGCTAGGCCTGCCACCCGCTTCCCCAGCGGCTCCTCTGGCAGCAGTGTCGATGCTTGGGCGACTTCGGAGACGAGCGACGACAGCTACGTGCCCCCGAGCTCTCGTCGTGCCCGGAGCAAGGCGGCTGCATCAGGCCATTGCCGTAGCTGATCTGGACGGGGTTGGCGCCGGCCTCCCGTGGCCCACTGTTGATGATGGCGTCGGCCATGGGGGCGCGTGTAGCTAGGGCTCCTTAGGAATAGCACCTTTTGTTCCCTGCGAGAAATTGAGAAAGTACCCCGTGGGGGCATGTAAAGTGTCCGCAATGTCTTTTGCTGGTATTATCCTTATATTGAAGTGGTGTAGATGTTTGTCCTGTTCTGGATTGGTTCCCCCTTTCTAACCTCATGACGACCTGGTGCTCTACGCTGACAGGTCCCGGTCCCAAGGCAGGCTTCAGCTGTCGCTGGTATGCCTGGTCGCAATGCCGTGGTCAAGGCCAGGAGGTGAGCGGCCTGAGGTCCAGTAAGAGCCCCTGAGGCGCGATGCTCAGGAGGTCCCCTTTAGCGCTCAAGCAGCCGCC
>NW_025257972.1:0-1783 GCF_018294505.1 Triticum aestivum
CATAATAAACATCACATGCAATTATATAAAGTAGTGACATGATATGGCCAATATCATATAGCTCCTTCGATCTCCATCTTCGGGGCTCCATGATCATCTTCGTCACCGGCATGATACCATGATCTCCATCATCATGATCTCCATCATCATGCCTCCATGAAGTTGCTCGCTAACTATTACTTCTACTACTATAGCTAACGGTTTAGCAATAAAGTAAAGTAATTACATGGCGTTAAATCATTGACACGCAGGTCATACAATAATTAAGACAACTCCTATGGCTCCTGCCGGTTGTCATACTCATCGACATGCAAGTCGTGATTCCTATTACAAGAACATGATCTCATACATCACAATATATCATTCATCATTCATCACAATTTCTGGCCATATCACATCACATGACAATTGCTGCAAAAACAAGTTAGACGTCCTCTAATTGTTGTTGCATCTTTTACGTGGCTGCAATTGGGTTCTAGCAAGAACATTTTCTTACCTACGAATAACCACACCATGATTTTGTAAACTTCTATTTACCCTTCATAAGGACCCTTTTCATCGAATCCGCTCCAACTAAAGTAGGAGAGACAGACACCCGCTAGCCACCTTATGCAACTAGTGCATGTCAGTCGGTGGAACCTGTCTCACGTAAGCATACGTGTAAGGTAGGTCCAGGGCGCTTCATCCCACAATACCGCTGAAGCAAGAAAAGACTAGTAGTGGCAAGCAAGTTGACAAGATCTACGCCCACAACAGATTTGTGTTCTACTCGTGCAATAGAGAACTACGCATAAACCTAGCTCATGATGCCACTGTTGGGGAACGTTGCAGAAAATAAAAATTTTCCTACGGTTTCACCAAGATCCATCTATGAGTTCATCTAAGCAACGAGTGATAGGAGAGAGATGCATCTACATACCACTTGTAGATCGCGTGCGGAAGCGTTCAAAAGAACGGGGTTGAGGTAGTCGTTCTCGTTGTGATCCTATCACCCGAGATCCTAGCGCCGAACAGACGGCACCTCCGCGTTCAACACACGTACGGTCAGCATGACGTCTCCTCCGTCTTGATCCAGCAAGGGGGAAGGAGAGGTTGATGAAGATCCAGCAGCACGACGGCGTGGTGGTGGATGCAGCAGAACTCCGGCAGGGCTTCGCCAAGCTATTGCGGGAGGAGGAAGAGGTGTAGCAGGGGGAGGGAGGCGCCAAGACACAGGGTGCGGCTGCCCTCCCTCCCCCTCCTTTATATAGGCCCCCAGGGGGGGCGCGGCCCTGGGAGATCCAATCTCCCAAGGGGGGCGGCGGCCAGTGGGGTTGGAGTGCCCCCCAAGGCAAGTGGGGCGCGCCCCCCACCTAGGGTTTCCAACCCTAGGCGCAGGGGGGCCCAGGGGGGGCGCACCAGCCCACTAGGGGCTGGTTTCCCTCCCACTTCAGCCCACGGGGCCCTCCGGGATAGATGGCCCCACCTGGTGGACCCCCGGGACCCTTCCGGTGGTCCCGGTACAATACTGGGTGACCCGGAAACTTTCCCGATGGCCGAAACAGCACTTCCTATATATAATTCTTTACCTCCGGACCATTCCGGAACTCCTCGTGACGTCCGGGATCTCATCCGGTACTCCGAACAACATTCAGTTTGCTGCATACTCATATTCATACAACCCTAGCATCACCGAACCTTAAGTGTGTAGACCCTATGGGTTCGGGAGACATGCAGACATGACCGAGACTGCTCTTCGGTCAATAACCAACAACGGGATCTGGATACCCATGTTGGCTCCCAC
>NW_025257973.1:0-1783 GCF_018294505.1 Triticum aestivum
CTAGTGAAATCTTTGTATGGCCTGAAACAAGCGCCTAAGCAATGGCATGAGAAGTTTAATACAACTTTGACATCTGCTGACTTTGTCGTTAATGAAGCTGACAAATGTGTATACTATCGCTATGGTGGGGGCGATAATGATATGTCGATGACATAATGATATCTGGGACCCACCTCAAAGTCATTGAGGAGGTCAAGGCGTTTCTATCTCATAATTTTGAGATGAAAGACCGGGGCATGGCTGATATTATCTTGAACATCAACCTACTGAGAGATACTGAGGGTGAAATTACACTTTTGTAATCCCACTATGTTGAGAAGATTTTGAGCCGTTTTGTATATTCCAACTGAAAACAATCTGCAACACCATATGATCCTAGTGTACGGATTCGAAAGTTCGAAGGAACAACTATAGATCAATTGAGATATTCTCAAGTGGTTGGTTCATTGATGTACCTAGCTGTGCTACTCGTCCTGACATCTCATTTGCTATGTGCAAACTGGGCCGGTATGTCTCCAATCCGAGAGATGTGCATTGGCATGCCGTTGAGCGGGTGATGCGTTATTTGTAAGGTACTGTGAACTACAGAATTCACTATTCTGGGTACCCGACATTACTTGAGGGGTATAGTGATTTGAATTGGATGTGAAGTCAAAGCCACAAGTGGATATGTCTTCACAGTTGGTGGTGTGTAGGTTCATGAGTACTAGGTTTACGACGATGTGAAGTGAATGTAGTTCTCATTCTATATGGTCTCCCGAGGTGAAGCATTAATTTTCTGCTTCATAATGTTGGAATTATCCTCGTAAAATAATTAACAATGCCAGAATCTCCAGCTTTTAGTTGAGATTTAATAGAAGAAGTTACAAAATAATAATTCTATTTCACTTATTCAAAATACTACTATTTTTGTATTGTAAAAAAAATACATGCAATGAATTAATTGGATTACTTGAAGATATTTGTTTCCTGTTACTTAAGAACCACTTTATCATCATTTGCATCTTTTATTGTTCAAACTTGATAAACCCTGAATGTCTTGCTATGAATTTGTGAATCTCTAATAAGTTCTTATTCTTGCAGGTTGTTGACAGGTTCAATTTTAGCTCATGAGATGATGCAAGCCTCGTTGTGACTTAAAGGTTGTCTTTAACTCTTGTGGTATTTTTTTGTTGAGTTGGTTTCACTAAAAAAGCTTTTTGATGTAATCAAAAGAGGGTGGTGGGGCCCCACCTTAGTAATAGGCTAACCATCGAGCATGTACCAAATTAATAGAGAACTGGCCTTAGAATATTCTACAAGCAAGATGCATTCTCTTGTTAATTATGCTCTATGAGTGTTACATGACTTGTATTTTAGCATGTAAACCCACATTTAGAAATGAATCTGCTAAGACATTGCTTACAGTAAAAACTAAAGGTCAGGCTTTGGAATTCCTACCAGAAGTTACCGAACTACTACTCTCTTGGATCTTCTGGGCTCGAATTACTGTTATCGTTCTATGAAACTTTGAACCAATTGTTGGCAATCTTGACTGAAGAACTCAATTTATCTACCAAGAAGAGTCTACATCATCTTGTACTGGAATAATGATAGATGGACATGTCATGCTAATGAGTACGTGCATTCACAGGCTACCACACACAGTACAGATATATATAAAAGAGGGCATATGCCAAGTCCTCGCCCACCTATGGATCAAGTGGGAGATCATGGCCGGATCAAGGAGCAACGCTGCTTCGACATCCTCATCCTCTTCGTCATCCACATCCTCTAAGAAGGG
>NW_025257974.1:0-1783 GCF_018294505.1 Triticum aestivum
CAGCGCCGTTCGTGAGGTGGGCACACCCCGGACACGCGTGCCGGGCGTTTGCAACCGCAACAACACTTCCAGACTTGTGAGAGGCCGCCGGCGCAAGATTTGGCGGCATGCGAGCCCTCGGAGGCCCCCGGCCACAGCCGTAGACGCGCGAAGGGCAATCCGCGTAGAGGGAATTTTTCGGATACTTCTCCATCACCAAAAATTATGAAAAAATACCATCGTTCGAATAACACATGTGCCACGTCGTGCAAAAAAAATCATGATTTTATCGCGCTCCGAGTATTTAGTAATATTGACGCCGCATCGTTACCGCAGAACGTCTACTACCGTGTCATCACCGTCCGTGAGGGGGGCCACGCCCCGGAGACGCATCCCGCCTCTTCGGACATGCCACCACACCACTTCGCATGTATGAGGGCCCGGTGCGACGCTCCGTTGGCATTGATACCCCCCAGTGCCCCCGTCTCGCCTAACCCTGTAGCGTTTGACCACGGGATCTACCCCTTTGACTTTGCGCGGACGGGCTTTGACCAATGGACCTCCCCACCCGGTTGTGTTAGGTCAGCCCATAGGAACACATTGGAGCAACATCCGGGGAAGACCCACAGCAAGATCCCCTCCGTGTAGACCCCACGCGTCCGTTTCCCCCCTCCAGGTGCCGGCGGCAGCGCCGTTCGTGAGGGGGGCACACCCCGGACACGCGTGCCGGGCGTTTGCAACCGCGACAACACTTCCAGACTTGTGAGAGGCCGCCGGCGCAAGATTTGGCGGCATGCTAGCCCCCGGAGGCCGCCGGCCACAGCCATAGACGCGCGAAGGGCAAGCCGCGTAGAGGGAATTTTTCGGAAACTTCTCCATCACCAAAAATTATGAAAAAAATACCATCGTCCCTATAGCACATGTGCCCACGTTGTGCAAAAAAAATCATGATTTTATCGCGCTCCGAGTATTTAGTAATATTGACACCGCATCGCTACCGCAGAACGTCTACTACCGTGTCATCGCCGTTCGTGAGGGGGGCCACGCCCCGGAGACGCGTCCCCCCTCTTCGGACATGCCACCACACCACCCCGCATGTATGAGGGCCCGGTGCGACGCTCCGGTGGAATTGCTACCCCCCAGTGCCCTCGTCCCGCCTAACCCTGTAGCGTTTGACCACGGGATCTACCCCTTTGACTTTGCACGGACGGGCTTTGACCAGTGGACCTCCCCACCCGGTTGTGTTAGGTCAGCCCATAGGAACACTTTGGAGCAACATCCGGGGCAGATCCACAGCTAGATCCCCTCCGTGTAGACCCCACGCGTCCGTTTCCCCCCTCCAGGTGCCGGCGGCAGCGCCGTCCGTGAGGGGGGCACACCCCGGACACGCGTGCCGTGCGTTTGCAACCGCGACAACACTTCCAGACTTGTGAGAGGCCGCCAGCGCAAGATTTGGCGGCATGCTAGCCCCCGGAGGCCGCCGGCCACAGTCGTAGACGCGCGAAGGGCAATCCGCGTGGAGGGAATTTTTCGGATACTTCTCCATCACCAAAAATTATGAAAAAATACCATCGTTCCTATAGCACATGTGCCCACGTCGTGCAAAAAAAATCATGATTTTATCGCGCTCCGAGTATTTAGTAATATTGACGCCGCATCGTTACCACAGAACGTCTACTACCGTGTCATCGCCGTCCGTGAGGGGGGCCACGCCCTGGAGACGCGTCCCGCCTCTTCGGACATGCCACCACACCACCCCGCATGTATGAGGGCCTGGTGCGACGCTCCGGTGGCATTGCTACCC
>NW_025257975.1:0-1783 GCF_018294505.1 Triticum aestivum
GGGACAACCCTTACGAGTTCTTCATCAGGTTGTGCCAGCCGCCGCACTGTCGTCTTCGCCTCCCGACTCCATTTGCGCGGGAGATGGAGCTAGACCCGTCGCAGGAGCTGCGGCTGCATATGAGGGGCTGCGGGAACAACGACACATGGGCTGACGTCGAGTTCCCCGCCCCTCACGTCATGTATCTTCGGCGAGGGTGGAAGACTTTTGCCCGCATCCACAGCCTGACGGAGGGGCTTACTCTCCATTTCAAATTAATGGAGAGCGGCCTCCTCTCCGTCAAGGTCTTTGGGCACTTCGGGACTCGCGTAAGGTGCTGCGTGGAGAGCTCCTTTGATGATGAAGATTCCTCCTCAATCGAGAGTGGCGAGGAGGACAGTGGCAGTGACACGAGGGTAGCGGGCGGCAGGATGACGGGCCCGACTAAGCGTCCGGCGCCGCTCCGGGCGACACCGGCGACCCCATCATCCGTGTCGCTGGCTCCTTGAACTTCTTGGGGTCGCCTCCTTGGGCGGCTGGCGTAGGGAGGCCAGAGAAGGCGAAGAAGGCGGGTGGCACGCCGTCAAGTCGGAGTACGATGGCACTGACACCTTCATAGCGTATTGACGAACCACTGCGTCATCTTCCAGCTCTTCCTCCGGCGCCACCACCGCCAACCCTCTCCTAGGCGACCACCGGCATGTTCTCTTGGTGCCTTCTCCTGCTCGTACCTTGCCTAAGCGCCCCTTTTTCCCTTTTGCTTTCTTGTTTCATTTGCTGAGGAGAGGGACAAGAAATGGATTACGGGCATCTTATCTTTTTTTAATTCTTAAGCCCACGGGCCTTATTTAGATCTAACACTTGTAATCTTCTTGTTCATGTTTATATTCCGTACAACTATACCTGTATGGAACATATTAATGGGAAAAGGGGGCTTGTCAGGTCTTGTGTGTGCGTGTGGGCAAAGCCCATACAAAGGAACAGATCCTTGTTATTTTTAATATAAACACCACTGCCCGACAGCAGGCCTTGCCATTCCCCACTCCTTTCGTCCATACTCACGCCTTTGGCGGAGGCAGGGACGAGGTGGCGGTGGGCCCTGCGCTTGCTTCCCTGCCGCCTCGGCTACAACCATATTCCGAACCAAGAAGCTCTTGGGTGACAGGAAAGAGGTGAGCACGACACCTTTGGAACAAAACGAGATTCCGTACGTCCCAAGTTTTATACGGAAATGCACGACAGGGAATGGGAAAACTTATCTGAATCTGCAGCCCGTGGCAAACCTGACTTGCCGTGGGTGGGCCCTCGTGTCTTTAGCCCTTGGCAAGCTTGGCTTGCCGGGTCCGGAGCGCCAACTTGTTCTCTTCCTTCCACTTGGCTTGGCGGAAACATTCATGTACCCTGCGCACCAAAGAGGATAGACAGGAACAAAATGACGCAAGCTCAACCTCTATGTTAGGGGTTAGTCGCCGCTAAGCACTATCAACTCTAACCGAGGGAGGGAGTCAATCTAGCATGCATGCTATAACTTAGGGCGCCAGCACTTCGTTTATTTATGCTCAGGGTCTACGCCTGGCTTCGTACAAAGGGTTACGTGCCTTGCCAGCAAGGCTTGTACAAAAGGTGGCTTGCCGGGAGGCCCGGCGCCTTATGGGTAAAACTTGCGAAGATGCTCGATGTTCCAGGAGTTGCTCACTGGAATGGCATCTTTGGTTTCCAGGCGGACTGCGCCGGGCCTAGTGACTCGTGTTACCCGATAAGGGCCTTCCCACTTCGGCGTCAACTTGTTGGAATTCTTGGCCGA
>NW_025257976.1:0-1783 GCF_018294505.1 Triticum aestivum
GGTGAGTAATGTTCTTTTTTTTAATTTTTCTGTTCTGTTTCCCTTTTTATTTAATTCTTTTGCCACTGTTTTCAAATTTAAACAAATTCAAAACAGTGCCAAATATCCTCTGAATAATTTATGTTGCTAGATGGACTTTTCCAAAAAGCTCATAAAATATTTCAGGGGTATTTGAAATTATATTCTAATTATATGAATATAATTCAAATTCAAATAGCTAATGATTTAAATTCAAAGTCCCAAAAATAAATCCTTTTAAAATGTTCATTATTTTTGGTTTGGATCAAAACCCTTGCCAAAAATATTAAACATCTAAGAGGAGCATTTTGGAACAATGAATGAGATTTTAGGGGTTTTTGCCCCTCTTTTATTTAGGGTTTTGAGGCTTCCAATATTCCTCAATTCAATTTCATTTGAATTTAAACATGATGCTCACATGAGGCTAACCTAGAGCAATGCCTGAAGCTAGGGATGTGACAGTACCACGCGACGTCATAACATCAAGTTCCTCAACGTTCAATGGTCGCATCATTCTGAAGATGAAGCAACTTGGGAAAGGGAGGATCGTCTTCGACTTGAGTATCCCGCCTTCTTCCCGGAGGAACCCAAATCTCGGGACGAGATTCTTTTGAGTGGGGGTGAGTTGTCACACCCTAGCTAGTCATGCATTAGAGTGTTGCATCATGTTTACTCTTTCAGCAGAAACTTGAAATGGGGATGACAGAACCCCCAGTCCCCTCTGAAACCAACTAGGGTTTACTAAAATAATTTTCAATGAACCTGAAATGCCCTTCTAAAATGCCCATCATTTTTGTCTTGGTTCAGAACCTCTGCAAAAGTGGTGCACATTTTCCTAGGCCATCCTAGGGTTTTTGAATTAAATCATAACTATTTGAATTTGGGCATTTAAAATAATATAAAATATTTAAATGCTCAAATATCTCCAAACTCAAATGTTTCATGTTGGAAATAATCCAACCATGAGCCAGGAGTAGTTTGGTGATTTTTGGAATTGCCTGGGTATTTTATTTAATTCAACAAAGTTGCAGATATATTAAATAAAATCAGAAAACAGAAAAGAAAGGGAGAAAGACTTACCTGTGCGGCCCAGCCAGCTGGCCGGCCCAGCCAGCAACCGACCCAGCCCAGCACTGTAGCTCCCCGTCGTCTTCCTCCCCACGCCCCGAAGCTGCTGCGTGCTCGCGCGCGCGCGGCCGCGCGGCCACCTCCTGCTTGCCGACGCCCTCCTGGCCGCGTGGACGACGCTCGCAGCCCGTCCCGATCCCCCCTTCTCTCTCTCACTCTCCCTGGCTCTCTCCTTTCTCTCCCTCGCTCTCTCTCTCACACGGCCGAACACGACCGTCGCCGCCGTTCGCCATAGCCACCGCCTACGACCACCCCTCGCTCCCCCGATTAGCTCAGAAGCTCCGCCACAACTCCCTCTTCCTCCCCACCGCTCCACGGGTCCCCGGAAGCCCTGCATCGCCGCCACGTCGCCGTTCCCCTCTTCGGACTCCGACCACCGTCGCCGTCAAATTCGTCGTCTCCGGCGCGTCCCCGAGCCCGCTTCGACGCCCACTGCAACCGCGGTGAGCCCCCGGAGCGTTTCCCCCTTCTTCCCTGGTCTCTCCCGACCTCTAGGCCCTAGCTCCACCTCGACCGAGAGCTCCACGCCGCCGGCGATGTCGCCGTCGTGGCCACGGTCGCCGTAGCGCCCAACCGAGCTCGCCATCGTGCTCCGCACATCACCAGGAGCACGTAGAACGCACCAACGCCTCCCCAA
>NW_025257977.1:0-755 GCF_018294505.1 Triticum aestivum
ACGTCGCTTTGAATGGTGCGTAAGGAACGCAAAGAAAGTCTGGAGTTGTAATAAGTTTAAGAAAATGAAGTGCCCGTGTAACAGATGAGTTCTCGTCAGAAACCCTGATACTCCGAAAGAGATTGTCCAGTTTGTACACGAAGTGCGTCCAGTTTTCCGTAACCCTCTCTACTCTTTTGCACATGCTATGTGGGTGAACTGATGATACGATGCCAAGTTTCGACATTTTCAGAGTTCATTTTGTAGTGATTTTCAATTTCACGGTCATTTAGCTCTCTAAACAAATCGGTAAATGACTGAAAAATTGCAAATGATGTCAGAAAGTGTTTAAAAATTGATGACATCGCATTGAATGGTGCGTACGGAATGCAAAAAAAGTCTGGAGTTGTAATAAGTTAAAAAAATGAATTGCCAGTGTAACAGTTGAGTTCTCGTCCGAAATCCTGATACTCCGAAAGAGATTGTCCAGTTTGTACATGAAGTGCGTCTAGTTTTCCGTAACCCTCTCTACTGTTTTGCACATGCTATGTGAGTGAAATGATGATACGATGCCAAGTTTCGACATTTTCAGAGTTCATTTTGTAGTGATTTTCAATTTCACGGTCATTTAGCTCTCTAAACAAATCGGTAAATGACTGAAAAATTGCAAATGATGTCAGAAAGTGTTTAAAAATTGATGACATCGCATTGAATGGTGCGTACGGAACGCAAAAAAAGTCTGGAGTTGTAATAAGTTAAAAAAATGAATTGCCAGT
>NW_025257977.1:765-1783 GCF_018294505.1 Triticum aestivum
TGATGACATCGCATTGAATGGTGCGTACAGAACGCAAGAAAAGTCTGGAGTTGTAATAAGTTAAAAAAAAATGAATTGCCAGTGTAACCGATGAGTTCTCGTCCGAAACCCTGATACTCCGAAAGAGATTGTCCAGTTTGTACACGAAGTGCGTCCAGTTTTTGCCGTAACCCTCTCTACTATTTTGCACATGCTATGTGCGTGAATTGACGATAGCATGCCAAGTTTTGACATTTTTAGAGTTCATTTTGTAGTGATTTTCAATTTCACGGTCATTTAGCTCTCTAAACCAATCGGTAAATGACTGAAAAATAGCAAATGATGTCAGAAAGTGTTGAAAATTGATGACGTCGCATTGAATGGTGCGTACGGAACGCAAAGAAAGTCTGGAGTTGTAATAAGTAAAAAAAATGAAGTGCCAGTGTAACAGTTGAGTTCTCGTCCGAAACCCTGATACTCCGAAAGAGATTGTCCAGTTTGTACACGAAGTGCGTCCAGTTTTTGCCGTAACCCTCTCTACTCTTTTGCACATGCTATGTGCGTGAAATGACGATACCATGCCAAGTTTTGACATTTTTAGAGTTCATTTTGTAGTGATTTTCAATTTCACAATCATTTAGCTTTCTAAACAAATCGGTAAATGATAGAAAAATAGCAAATGATATCAGAAAGTGTTGAAAATATATGACGTCGCTTTGAATGGTGTGTACGGAACGAAAAAAAGTCTGGACTTGTAATAAGTTTAAAAAAATGAAGTGCCAATCTAACAGATGAGTTCTCGTCCGAAACCCTGATACTCCGAAAGAGATTGTCCAGTTTGTACACAAGTGCGTCCAGTTTTTGCCGTAACCCTCTCTACTCTTTTGCACATGCTATGTGGATGAAATGATGATACCATGCCAAGTTTCGACATTTTCAGAGTTCATTTTGTAGTGATTTTCAATTTCACGGTCATTTAGCTTTCTAAACAAATCGGTAAATGACTGAAAAATAGCAAATGATATCAGAAAGTATTGAA
>NW_025257978.1:0-1783 GCF_018294505.1 Triticum aestivum
AGTAGCGCGGGTTTTTAACCCTCGCTACTACTAAGCGGTCTCTACCGTGCCCCCCGGGACATGCCATAGTAGTAGCACGGGTTTTTAACCCTCGCTACTACTAAGTTTGATAGCAGTAGCGTTGGTTTTTAGCCCTCGCTACTACTAAGTGGTGCCATAGTAGTAGCGAGGGGTAAAAACCCGCGCTACTACTAAAGGTCCCATTTTCAAACTCTACCCCCCTGGTGGATCGCCTTTTTAGTTTTAAAAAAAATAAAAGAAAATGATGAAAATGTCAAAAAATAAAAGAAAATAAGTTTCCCATGTGATATGTGCTCTAGTTGTTGTGAAAATTTGCAAATATGAATTTCGACTTTATTTGCAAAATCTCTCGAGAATTTGTAAAAATGGGCATAACTTTTGCATACTAACTCGGATGAAAAAGTTTTTTATATGAAAAATCATCTACTCGAAAAGTTACATTCAAATTTAACTGGGGGTACCATGTTAAACATTTTCAAAATCCTCAAAAACCAAACAGAAAAAAAGTTACGGGGCATTTAAGATCTGGAGGCAAAAAATTCATCAAATTTCAGTTTTTTTAATTTTTGTTAAATCTGGTCAAACTATGGTCAAACTAATTATTCAAGAATATTAGTGTTACTAAATAATTATTTTAGTTTTTTTGAATTTTAGTCAAATCTGGTCAAACTCTGGTCAAACTATGGTCAAACTATGGTCAGACTAATTATTCAAGAAATATTAGTGTTACTAATTTTTTAGAACAATAGTTTCAAACTCAAACAGTGAAATGTGTGACTTCATGCTCAAGCTAAATTCCTGAGGTTAATAGGATTGACATCTTACTATTGTCAGGAAAACAACAAGTGTAAACTTGGAAACGAGGGAGAATAGAACCCGGAAGTTAAGCGTGCTCAGGCTAGAGTAGTGAGAGGATGGGTGACCGTCCGGGAAGTTAGATCATTTGGAATGATGAGGGGTGATTAGAGATTAAATTGAGCAGCGATGAGGGGTGATTAGAGATTTGAGGTTAAAATAATTCAGAAATTTGAAAATTAGGGGGGGAAATCGAAAAAAAATCGAAAAAATTCAAAAAAAAATCAAAGATTAGAGATTAGTAGTAGCGCGGGTTTTTACCCACGCTACTGCTATACGTTAGCTGTAGCGCCTTATTAGTAGCGCTGGCCCCCACGCTACTAATAGGCCCAAAACCCGCGCTGCTGCTAGGCTTTTCCCTAATAGTGTGTGGTAAAACTTCTTTATGTCAAACTAACAATTCAAGGTATAGTCCATTATTCAGTTGGGAACGAGTGTAGTTACTTGCTCTAGGTGGAGCTCAACCTTATTAATAGGTCTCCACTGAAATACTGGTATATCAAAACAGTGTTTGGAACAATGGACAGTATGGGCCCTTGAGATCTGGTGGGGGATTGTTGAAATATTAGGGTGGGTCTAGGGCCCATCTAACAAGTCAGAAAATCTCTAAGGGCCTGTGTGGGTTAAATGGCAATGGATGTGGTGGGAAGTTTAGTCTTATACCGCTAATTGGAGAGGAGCTGGACCTTCTTAGAAGGGATTCTCTTCCACATGCTATTTTGAGCTTTAGAAGAGAAGTGGTTCTCCCATGCTCCTCCTTCGCCGCCCGCCTCGCCATTCCACGCCTTGTCATGACGGGTCGCGTGTTGCAGCGATGAGGAGTGATTAGAGATTTGAGGTTAAAATAATTCAGAAATTTGAAAATTAGGGGGGAAATCGAAAAAAAATCGAAAAAATTCAAAAAAAA
>NW_025257979.1:0-1783 GCF_018294505.1 Triticum aestivum
TTCATAACGTCTTGAGTTGCGGGGAAAACGGGTGCTTCACCTAGCGGTGCATCTAGGACATATGCTCTTTTGGCAGCAATGAGGATGATCCTCATGTTTCGGACCTAGTCCGTGTAGTTGCTGCCATCGTCTTTCAGCTTGGTTTTCTCTAGGAACGCATTGAAGTTGAGGACAACATTAGCATGGGCCATTTGATCTACAAGACATATTGCAAAGGTTTTAGACTAAGTTCATGATAATTAAGTTCATCTAATCAAATTATTTAATGAACTCCCACTCAGATAGACATCCCTCTAGTCATCCAAGTGATCCATGATCCAAGTCAACTAGGCCGTGTCCGATCATCACGTGAGACGGACTAGTCATCATCGGTGAACATCTTCATGTTGATCGTATCTTCTATGCGACTCATGTTCGACCTTTCGATCTCTTGTGTTCCGAGGCCATGTCTGTACATGCTAGGCTCGTCAAGTCAACCTAAGTGTTTTTGCATGTGTAAATCCGTCTTACACCCGTTGTATGTGAACGTTAGAATCTATCACACCCGATCATCACGTGGTGCTTCGAAACAACGAACTTTCACAATGGCGCACAGTTAGGGGGAATACTTTCTTGAAATTATTATGAGGGATCATCTTATTTACTACTGTCGTTCTAAGCAAATAAGATGCAAAAAACATGATAAACATCACAGGCAATCAAATAGTGACATGATATGGCCAATATCATTTTGCTCCTTTTGATCTCCATCTTCGGGGCGCCATGATCATCATCGTCACCGGCATGACAGCATGATCTCCATCATCATGATCTCCATCATCGTGTCTTCATGAAGTTGTCATGCCAATGATTACTTCTACTAATATGGCTAACGGTTTAGCAATAAAGTAAAGTAATTACATGGCGTTATTCAATGACACGCAGGTCATACAATAATTAAGACAACTCCTATGGCTCCTACTGGTTGTCATACTCATCGACATGCAAGTCGTGATTCCTATTACAAGAACATGATCAATCTCATACATCACATATATATCATTCATCACATCCTTTTGGCCATATCACATCACAAGGCATATGCTGCAAAAACAAGTTAGACGTCCTCTAATTGTTGTTGCATGTTTTTACGTGGCTGCAATAGGGTTCTAGCAAGAATGTTTCTTACCTACGTCAAAACCACAACGTGATATGCCAATTTCTATTTACCCTTCATAAGGACCCTTTTCATCAAATCCGATCCGACTAAAGTGGGAGAGACAGACACCCGCTAGCCACCTTATGCAACTAGTGCATGTCAGTCGGTGAAACCTGTCTCACGTAAGCGTACATGTAAGGTTGGTCCGGGCCGCTTCATACCACGATGCCGCCGAAACAATATAAGACTAGTAGTGGAAAGTAAATTGACAAAATCTATGCCCACAACAAAAATTGTATTCTTCTCGTGCATAGAAACTACGCATAGACCTAGCTCATGATGCCACTGTTGGGGATCGTTGCAGAAAATAAAATTTTTCTACGCATCACCAAGATCAATCTATGGAGTCATCTAGCAACGAGAGAGATAGGAGTGCATCTACATACCCTTGTAGATCGCGAGCGGAAGCGTTCAAGAGAACGGGGTTGATGGAGTCGTACTCGTCGTGATCCAAATCACCGATGATCCTAGCGCCAAACGGACGGCACCTCCGCGTTCAACACACGTACGGTTGGGAGAGACGTCTCCTCCTTCTTGATCCAGCAAGGGGGAAGGAGAGGTTGATGGAGATCCAGCAGCACGACG
>NW_025257980.1:0-943 GCF_018294505.1 Triticum aestivum
GCCGATTCTGACCCGTTTCGTGGACTATTACTCACCATTTTTGGGCCCCAAACGAATTTCCATAGTTGTTGAACCCCAAGTTGCGCTTACGTGTCGGTCATCAACACTCACAGATTTGGCCAATTCTGGCCCATTTCGTGGACTATTACTCACTATTTTGGGGTCCCGGAGAGGTTTCCACGATTAAGGAACCCTGGGGTGCGTTTACGATTTGGTCATCAACACTCGCGGTTTTGGTCGATTCTGACCCGTTTCATGGAGTATTACTCACCGTTTTGGGGCCCCAAACCGGTTTCATAGTTGTTGAACCCCAAGGTGCGCTTACGTGTCGGTCATCAACACTCACAGTTTTTGCCGATTCTGGCACGTTTCGTGGACTATTACTCACTGTTTTGGGGTCCCAGAGCGATTTCCACGATTAACGAACCCTGGGGTGCATTTACGTTTCAGTCATCTACACTCACGGTTTTGGCCGATTCTGACCCGTTTCGTGGACTATTACTCACCGGTTTTGGGCCCCAAAGCGATTTCCATAGTTGTTGAACCCCAAGGTGCGCTCACGTGTTGGTCATCAACACTCACAGTTTGGGCCGACTCTGGCCCGTTTCGTGGACTATTACTCACTGTGTTGGGGTCCCGGAGTGATTTACACGATTAACGAACCCTGGGGTGCGTTTGCGTTTCGATCATCAACACTCGCGGTTTTTATCGATTCTGACCCGTTTCGTGGACTATTACTCACCGTTTTGGGGCCCCAAACAAATTTCCATAGTTGTTGAACCCCAAGGTGCGCTTACGTGTAGGTCATCAACACTGACAGATTTGGCCGATTCTGGCCCGTTTCGTGGACTATTACTCACTGTTTTGGGGTCCCGAAGTGATTTCCATGATTAACAAACCCTGGGGTGCGTTTACGTTTCGGTCATCAACACTCGCGGTTTTT
>NW_025257980.1:953-1783 GCF_018294505.1 Triticum aestivum
CGGTTTTTATCGATTCTGACCCGTTTTATGGACTATTACTCACCGTTTTGGGGTCCCAAAGCGATTTCCATAGTTGTTGAACCCTAAGGTGCGATTACGTGTCGGTCATCAACACTCACAGATTTGGCCGATTCTGGCCCGTTTCGTGGACTGTTACTCACCGTTTTTGGGCCCTAAACGAATTTCCATAGTTGTTGAACCCCAAGGCGCGCTTACGTGTCGGTCATCAACACTCATAGATTTGGCCAATTCTGGCCCATTTCGTGGACTATTACTCACTGTTTTGGGGTCCCGGAGCGGTTTCCACGATTAACGAACCCTGGGGTGCGTTTACGATTTGGTCATCAACACTCGCGGTTTTGGCTGATTCTGACCCGTTTCGTGGACTATTACTTACCGTTTTTGGGCCCTAAAGCGATTTCCATAGTTGTTGAATCCCAAGGTGCGCTTACGTGTCGGTCATCAACACTCACAGATTTGGCCGATTCTGGCCTGTTTCATGGACTATTACTCACTGTTCTGGGGTCCCGGAGTGATTTCCACGATTAACACGAACCCTGGTGTGCATTTATCTTTTGGTCATCAACACTAGCGGTTTTGGCCGATTCTGACCCGTTTCGTGGACTATTACTCACCATTTTTGGGCCCCAAACGAATTTCCATAGTTGTTGAACCCCAAGTTGCGCTTACGTGTCGGTCATCAACACTCACAGATTTGGCCAATTCTGGCCCATTTCGTGGACTATTACTCACTATTTTGGGGTCCTGGAGAGGTTTCCACGATTAACGAACCCTGGGGTGCGTTTACGATTTGGTCATCAACACTCGCG
>NW_025257981.1:0-1783 GCF_018294505.1 Triticum aestivum
CAGGTGGCTTTCTTTTTCGTTCTGAGGGAACAGATGAGTTCTCTCTGTCTCAGTTTTTTCTTCTTTGTTGAAGAAACAGAGTAGGAGCTCTGTTCCCATCCCATAGCTGTGAAAAGTGCGGCTAGAGGTAATGAAGCACTGGGTTCAGTGTTTTGTGTTTCAAAAAGTATGCTGGAAATCATGGCTGGCGGCAGTGAGCAGTAGTGTTCGTGAGGTTGGGGATAGGCTGTAGACATGCTCTTGCGTAAAGCTGAGGTTCAATCAAAACTTTGTTGAGTTTGGAAGTTTGAAAACTCGGTCCACAACGAAATTTCAAAAACTCGGTCGTCCCTGAATGCACGAGTCCATTCTCAATTGGCACAGAGTGCACGCTCACATGCTCACCAAGTTTTGAGATTCAGTGTTCACACTTCAGCTTGGTACGATAAAACTCGCTTGCTTCCTGATGGGCGGAAAGCTTTCTCCTGGCAAACAATCCCAACACACAAAACAGTCAACAGACATTTCAACCACATGTAGTTTACGGATCCTAGAGGGGACAGAGATAGCACTTTCAGTACTTAACATCCAGACATGTTCTTCTTCGTTTGGACAGTCCTTAACCTTTGATGTAAAAGATCCTAACAAGGGAATGCATATTTATGAACTATAATGGTTTTCGGCATTAAGGCACACACCCTCATTTCATTCCATTAAATGTACTGTATAACAAAAGGTTTAACATGCAGACTTCAGGTGGCCAATCCAACGCTAACCAGGAAAAACTCCTCTTACAGTAGCATTTTACCAACAGAGACAGAGCCAAAGTAACTGAGAACAAAAGGACTAGCAAAAGAAAGGAGAGGAGATCTACTAGTACCAACGAAAAAAGACTTGTCGTTGTGACTTACTGTATCCACTTCGAAGTTCTCGTCAAGCTTGATGCTGAAGCGCCTATCATCATCTAGGAAGATTCCGTCGCACAGGCCGCGCTCGTCTTCGCAGTATTTGCAAATACCGAAATCCTTGTCGTCGTCAGACATTTCCTATGTTCATAGTTGAAACATTAATTGAAAATCGATCGAAGACAACTACCAAGATACTCAACACACAAATCCGGGGCACTCGATATTTCCTACATATTCTGGCACAAGTCATGCCAAAATTCACGGAAAAATCCGGCATGACCTTTGCTAAAATAGGACATATCGAGCGCCTGAAATTTGCCGGAACGGAAATGAATCAACACTCCGGCAAAACATAGGCCACCCGGAGGTGTAACCTGCAAACATGACCGGCCACTTGCATATTGAGCAACACAAGATATACATTTCAAAATATCTTATAGGACTCAAATTAGCATGCATTCAATAAGCAAAAGTAAATCATCTCATGCGTCCCTACATCATCGAATATTATCACTAATACATCACGAATAGTGTGATACATATAACATCACTAATACAACTAAAACTCTAGCACACGACGGGTATCGGCGCGGGCGGTGGACACCCACAGAGAAGGAACCATCACGGGATCATAGCTCTAGTGAGATCCCTGGAGAACCTGCCAGGTATTGGAGAACGGCATGTGCTCCAACGCAAACAAGTAGCGATGGACGTGCGCGTCCTCCTCACTGACACGGTGATGCACCACCTCCGCGGAGTCCTCAAGCCTCTGGATCGTCACTGGCCCACGCGACCGCCACCAAAGAAGGTTCGGGTCAACGACAGGCTGGCTCCTTACCAACCTGCGCCCCCCGGTAGGTAGCGCCTCCCAGTACCACCCCGGCGGAGTCCAGTCC
>NW_025257982.1:0-1783 GCF_018294505.1 Triticum aestivum
GATGCAACCGATAATTCAACTATGCAAGCAATGAAAAGAACATTGCAAAGGCTCAGACTGGCTTGGACCAAGGATGAATAGATCTAACTCTTTTTTGTGGCTTTTTCTTGGACAATAGGTAAGAAAATAAATCTAATCTAGGAAAACTGGAAATTCTCACCGAGCAACCTGAAAACTGATACCACTTGATAAAGGCGAGGGTCCCGATCTTTCGATGAGATGATAACTATCGATTTGGTGGAGACGACTTTGACGATCCGACTACAAACGTGCATGACGTTGCGCCTTAGCAATCGCTAAACCAATCTCCTGAGGTTACTGACGATGCTGGAAGCACGGTCAGCCTGACCACGAAGGTCTATTTCTGCAAGCAATCGAAGAACGAGCAAGAATATGATAAAGCAATCTGAATATTGCAAATAAATATGAAGTATTGATAATGGTGGGGATCCGGAAGTGGTCTTGGTCTGGTCGTTGGACACAAACGAAGTACATGAAGTTGCAATGGCTAACTTTTAACTAAACAAATCCCAAGCAAAAAGCTACTAGATGGATCTACTTATATAGGAGCAAGGGGTGGCGGCCAAGGAGGTGGGAGGACGTCCCAAGGCAGCCTAAAACTAACCCTAGGTCGTACAAGGCTCATGGGCCCAAGTGGAGGTGATGCAACACCTTTGGGCTTGTAGTTTGACTCGGATTCTGCTGCAACGTCAGATTGTTTCGTCCGTAACTCAACGCTCCGGACGAATTTGAAGGTGAATCCAATTAAGTTGGAAAGAGCACTAAATCTAGTTTCCAACAAAAAAAGAATCACCCAATTCGGAGTCCGTATGAAAAGGTTGTTGGCGTTTTGAGTCAGGTATGTCTGTGCAGTCTGAATCTGAATTCAGAACGTGAGAGACTTGGACTCTATCTTCTCTTGGCCCAAAAATGACGTGAGAGGACTTTTTGAACACAACCTAAACTTCTCCTTTTCCCTTATCTTCATATGTGGATTGTACAAATGTCCCATACACCTGCAATTAGACAAAACACAAAAGTGTGTGAAGTATTTTTGTTCTGGATAACATAAATAGATTATTGAATAGCTTGCATTAGAAATCACCTGACAAATATGCATGTATGCAATATTTTTGGTCGTATCCAAGGTAGTCATGTCCTCATCAAAGATGATATTAATAGAGCTAATAAAGCAAAACAGGAGACAAATAAGAGAGAAAATCAGATTGTGGCAAAAGAATTTGAGCACCAAATGAAGCCTAATAATAAACCATCTACTGTTGTTTCTGAAATTAAATTGAAAAGTGCATGTTTACTTGCCACCAAATCTGATATTGATGAGCTAGATTGATGAGGACATCAATACCATTGTTACACCCACAGCCCCTACTGCTACATATACGGGACCAATTACTAGAGCTCGCGCATGCCAATTAAATTATCAGGTACTTTCGTTTCTTGGTAATGATTCTAATGTTCATAAGAATATGATGCTGCCTAAATTGGATACATTTGTTTTGCTTACAAATGAAGGGCCTAGCTTGGAGAAGGATGAACATTGGAGCAAGAACAAGCATGGAGATGATGCCATGCGCAAGGGGAACAAGAACGGAGTTACAAGTGATGATTTCAGGACTTTGAAGCCACCATAATGGGTGCATGAAGCCATGGACGAAATATACAAGATGCCACTTCATAAATTTCGTCCCGAGGCTATTATAGGTGCTGCATCTCCTTTTTATTGGGCCAGGCCCATGTAATTTCGAAATACATAAGTATAGGC
>NW_025257983.1:0-1783 GCF_018294505.1 Triticum aestivum
CCACCACGCCGTTGTGCTGCTGCTGGATGGAGTCTTCCTCAACCTCTCCCTCTCTCCTTGCTGGATCAAGGCGTGGGAGACATCGTCGAGCTGTACGTGTGTTGAACACGGAGGTGCCGTCCGTTCGGCACTAGGATCATCGGTGATCTGAATCACGACGAGTACGACTTCATCAACCCCGTTCACTTGAACGCTTCCGCTTAGCGATCTACAAGGGTATGTAGATGCACTCTCCTTCTACTCGTAGCTGGTTTCTCCATAGATAGATCTTGGTGATGCGTAGGAAAATTTTGAATTTCTGCTACGTTCCCCAACAGTGGTATCAGAGCTAGGTCTATTGCGTAGATTCTTTGCACGAGTAGAACACAAAGTAGTTCTGGGCGTTGATGTTGTTCAATATGATTACCGTTACTAGTCCAATCTTGTTTCGATGGTATTGTGGGATGAAGCGGCCCGGACCGACCTTACACGTACTCTTACGTGAGACAGGTTCCACCGATTGACATGCACTTGGTGCATAAGGTGGCTAGCGGGTGCCAGTCTCTCCCACTTTAGTCGGAACGGATTCGATGAAAAGGGTCCTTATGAAGGGTAAATAGCAATTGGCATATCACGTTGTGGTTTTGCGTAGGTAAGAAACGTTCTTGCTAGAAACCCATAGCAGCCACATAAAACATGCAAACAACAATTAGAGGACGTCTAACTTGTTTTTGCAGGGTATGCTTTGTGATGTGATATGGCCAACAAGACTGTGATGAATATATGTGATGTATGAGATTGATCATGTTCTTGTAATAGGAATCACGACTTGCATGTCGATGAGTATGACAACCAGCAGGAGCCATAGGAGTTGTCTTTATTTATTGTATGACCTGCGTGTCATTGAACAACGCCATGTAATTACTTTACTTTATTGCTAACCGGTAGCCATAGTAGTAGAAGTAATAGTTGGCGAGACAACTTCATGAAGACACGATGATGGAGATCATGATGATAGAGATCATGGTGTCATGCCGGTGACGATGATGATCATGGAGCCCCGAAGATGAAGATCAAAAGGAGCAAAATGATATTGGCCATATCATGTCACTATTTGATTGCATGTGATGTTTATCATGTTTATGCATCTTGTTTACTTAGGACGACGGTAGTAAATAAGATGATCCCTTACAACAATTTCAAGAAGTGTTCTCCCCTAACTGTGCACCGTTGCTACAGTTCGTCGCTTCTAAGCACCACGTGATGATCGGGTGTGATGGATTCTTACGTTCACATACAACGGGTGTAAGACAGTTTTACACAGTGAAAACACTTAGGGTTAACTTGACGAGTCTAGCATGTGCAGACATGGCCTCGGAACACGGAGACCGAAAGGTCGAGCATGAGTCGTATGGTAGATACGATCAACATGAAGATGTTCACCGATGATGACTAGTCCGTCTCACGTGATGATCGGACACGGCCTAGTTGACTTGGATCATGTGATCACTTAGATGACCAGAGGGATGTCTATCTAAGTGGGAGTTCATAAGATGAACTTAATTATCCTGAACATAGTCAAAAGACCTTTTGCAAATTATGTCGTAAGCTCGCGCTTTAGTTCCACTGTTTAGATATGTTCCTAGAGAAAATATAGTTGAAAGTTGATAGTAGCGATTATGCGATCAGTAGAAAGCTTATGTCCTTAATGCACCGCTCAGTGTGCTGAACCCCAACGTCGTTTGTCGATGTTGCGAACATCGGACATACACGTTTTGATAACTACGTGATAGTTCAATTAAAT
>NW_025257984.1:0-1783 GCF_018294505.1 Triticum aestivum
ACACTGAGCGGTGCATTAAGGACATAAGCTTTCTACTGATCGCATAATCGCTACTATCAACTTTCAACTATATTTTCTCTAGGAACATATCTAAACAGTGGAACTAAAGCGCGAGCTTACGACATAATTTGCAAAAGGTCTTTTGACTATGTTCAGGATAATTAAGTTCATCTTATGAACTCCCACTTAGATAGACATCCCTCTGGTCATCTAAGTGATCACATGATCCGAGTCAACTAGGCCGTGTTCGATCATCACGTGAGACGGACTAGTCATCATCGGTGAACATCTTCATGTTGATCGTATCTACCATACGACTCATGCTCGACCTTTCGGTCTCCGTGTTCCGAGGCCATGTCTGCACATGCTAGGCTCGTCAAGTTAACCCTAAGTGTTTTCGCTGTGTAAAACTGTCTTACACCCGTTGTATGTGAACGTAAGAATCCATCACACCCGATCATCACGTGGTGCTTAGAAGCGACGAACTGTAGCAACGGTGCACAGTTAGGGGAGAACACTTCTTGAAATTTTGTAAGGGATCATCTTATTTACTACCGTCGTCCTAAGCAAACAAGATGCATAAACATGATAAACATCACATGCAATCAAATAGTGACATGATATGGCCAATATCATTTTGCTCCTTTTGATCTTCATCTTCGGGGCTCCATGATCATCATCGTCACCGGCATGACACCATGATCTCCATCACCATGATCTCCATCATCGTGTCTTCATGAAGTTGTCACGCCAACGACTACTTCTACTTCTATGACTAACGCGTTTAGCAATAAAGTAAAGTAGTTTACATGGCGTTCTTCAATGACACGCAGGTCATACAATAAATAAAGACAACTCCTATGGCTCCTGCCGGTTGTCATACTCATCGACATGCAAGTCCTGAATCCTATTACAAGAACATGATCAATCTCATACATCACATATCATTCATCACATTCTTCTTGGCCATATCACATCACATAGCATACCCTGCAAAAACAAGTTAGACGTCCTCTAATTGTTGTTGCATGTTTTACATGGCTGCTATGGGTTTCTAGCAAGAACGTTTCTTACCTACGCAAGACCACAATGTGATATGCCAATTGTTATTTACCCTTCATAAGGACCCTTTTCATCGAATCCGTTCCGACTAA
Organism: Triticum aestivum; assembly: GCF_018294505.1. NCBI lineage: Eukaryota > Viridiplantae > Streptophyta > Magnoliopsida > Poales > Poaceae > Triticum > Triticum aestivum. The sequence continues at coordinate 1,155 of NW_025257984.1, forward strand.
AGTGGGAGAGACTGGCACCCGCTAGCCACCTTATGCACCAAGTGCATGTCAATCGGTGGAACCTGTCTCACGTAAGAGTACGTGTAAGGTCGGTCCGGGCCGCTTCATCCCACAATACCGTCGAAACAAGATTGGACTAGTAACAGTAAGCATATTGAACAACATCAACGCCCACAACTACTTTGTGTTCTACTCGTGCAAAGAAACTACGCAATAGACCTAGCTCATGATGCCACTGTTGGGGAACGTAGCAGAAATTCAAAATTTTCCTACGTGTCACCAAGATCTATCTATGGAGAGACCAGCAACAAGTAGAAAGAGAGTGCATCTACATACCCTTGTAGATCGCTAAGCGGAAGCGTTCAAGTGAACGGGGTTGATGGAGTCGTACTCGTCGTGATTCAAATCACCGATGATCCTAGTGCCGAACGGACGGCACCTCCGCGTTCAACACACGTACAGCCCGGTGACGTCTCCCACGCCTTGATCCAGCAAGGAGAGAGGGAGAGGTTGAGGAAGACTCCATCCAACAGCAGCACAACGGCGTGGTGGTGGTGGAGGAGCGTGGCAATCCAGCAGGGCTTCGCCAAGCACCATGGGAGAGGAGGAGTAGGGAGAGAGGTAGGGCT
>NW_025257985.1:0-1783 GCF_018294505.1 Triticum aestivum
ATTTAATTGAACTATCACGTAGTTATCAAAACGTGTATGTCCGATGTTCGCAACATCGACAAACGACGTTGGGGTTCAGCACACTGAGCGGTGCATTAAGGACATAAGCTTTCTACTGATCGCATAATCGCTACTATCAACTTTCAACTATATTTTCTCTAGGAACATATCTAAACAGTGGAACTAAAGCGCGAGCTTACGACATAATTTGCAAAAGGTCTTTTGACTATGTTCAGGATAATTAAGTTCATCTTATGAACTCCCACTTAGATAGACATCCCTCTGGTCATCTAAGTGATCACATGATCCAAGTCAACTAGGCCGTGTCCGATCATCACGTGAGACGGACTAGTCATCATCGGTGAACATCTTCATGTTGATCGTATCTACCATACGACTCATGCTCGACCTTTCGGTCTCCGTGTTCCGAGGCCATGTCTGCACATGCTAGACTCGTCAAGTTAACCCTAAGTGTTTTCACTGTGTAAAACTGTCTTACACCCGTTGTATGTGAACGTAAGAATCCATCACACCCGATCATCACGTGGTGCTTAGAAGCGACGAACTGTAGCAACGGTGCACAGTTAGGGGAGAACACTTCTTGAAATTGTTGTAAGGGATCATCTTATTTACTACCGTCGTCCTAAGTAAACAAGATGCATAAACATGATAAACATCACATGCAATCAAATAGTGACATGATATGGCCAATATCATTTTGCTCCTTTTGATCTTCATCTTCGGGGCTCCATGATCATCATCGTCACCGGCATGACACCATGATCTCTATCATCATGATCTCCATCATCGTGTCTTCATGAAGTTGTCTCGCCAACTATTACTTCTACTACTATGGCTACCGGTTAGCAATAAAGTAAAGTAATTACATGGCGTTGTTCAATGACACGCAGGTCATACAATAAATAAAGACAACTCCTATGGCTCCTGCTGGTTGTCATACTCATCGACATGCAAGTCGTGATTCCTATTACAAGAACATGATCAATCTCATACATCACATATATTCATCACAGTCTTGTTGGCCATATCACATCACAAAGCATACCCTGCAAAAACAAGTTAGACGTCCTCTAATTGTTGTTTGCATGTTTTATGTGGCTGCTATGGGTTTCTAGCAAGAATGTTTCTTACCTACGCAAAACCACAACGTGATATGCCAATTGCTATTTACCCTTCATAAGGACCCTTTTCATCGAATCCGTTCCGACTAAAGTGGGAGAGACTGGCACCCGCTAGCCACCTTATGCACCAAGTGCATGTCAATCGGTGGAACCTGTCTCACGTAAGAGTACGTGTAAGGTCGGTCCGGGCCGCTTCATCCCACAATACCGTCGAAACAAGATTGGACTAGTAACGGTAATCATATTGAACAACATCAACGCCCAGAACTACTTTGTGTTCTACTCGTGCAAAGAATCTACGCAATAGACCTAGCTCTGATACCACTGTTGGGGAACGTAGCAGAAATTCAAAATTTTCCTACGCATCACCAAGATCTATCTATGGAGAAACCAGCTACGAGTAGAAGGAGAGTGCATCTACATACCCTTGTAGATCGCTAAGCGGAAGCGTTCAAGTGAACGGGGTTGATGAAGTCGTACTCGTCGTGATTCAGATCACCGATGATCCTAGTGCCGAACGGACGGCACCTCCGTGTTCAACACACGTACAGCTCGACGATGTCTCCCACGCCTTGATCCAGCAAGGAGAGAGGGAGAGGTTGAGGAAGACTCCATCCAGCAGCAGCACAACGGCGTGGTGG
>NW_025257986.1:0-1782 GCF_018294505.1 Triticum aestivum
AGCCCCAAACGATGTGAACAGGGTTCCGTGACACCAAACGGGCGCCCGGTTTACCCGGCCACGTGCCTACCGCATCACAGCCCACCCCTACGGTCAGCGCTGCGCACGGCCTCCAGCATACTACAAACACCAGAAACTACTTGCAACTCCTGGACAGAGGACAAGGGTGATCAAGAAGCCGAGAGGGTCCATTGGTTTCGGGCCCAATGCGTGGTAGTAGCTGAATCATGGATCACAAACACAGAACTTAGTTCCTGAGGACGGCTGCAATGAGACAACCCACCATGTACTCCTACATGGCCTCTCACCGCTACCTTTACCAAATCGTGTTCACACACTTAGCTCTCACACAGTAGGACATGTTCACACGCCTCTGATTCATCCCCGATGAATCAGACCTGACTCAACTCTAAGCAGTAGCAGGCATGACAAACAAACATGAATGAGTTGGCACATCAGGGCTCAAACAACTCCTACTCATGCTAGTGGGTTTCATCTATTTACTGTGGAATGACAGGTCATGCAAAGGATAAAGGGGTTCAGCTACCGCAGCAGGTAACAGATGAGTCGATGTTGTCCTAATGCAGTAAAAGAGAGCAGGAGCGAGAGAGTAGGATTGTATCGGAATGAACAAGGGGGTTTTGCTTGCCTGGCACTTCTGAAGATAACATTGAGTCTTCATCAGTGTCAATGATCACATCATCGGTATCACGTCTATCGAGAGGGGACAAATACCGGCAAATACAGAAAAACACGATCAATGCAATGCACAATATGATGCATGCTATGACATGGCAATATGAATGTGTTTTGGGCTAATGCACCTAAAACCAGATTAAATGAAGTTGGTTTGAATCCAAGATTCAAATTCAAACTCCATATGTGATTATTCAAATGCCATTTAATTGATTTGTGCTAAACAGTAACTATAAGTTGTTCTAACATGCATGAAAATGGTACAGATGGATTCCTTGAATTTTTCTGATAATTTTTCATATATAATTTATTTAATTTGGAGTTACGGTTAATTTTCTATGATTTATGGAAGTTTTAGCTATTTTCTGAAATTTATAAATCATTTAGGATTTATTTAAATTCCAGAACAAATACTGCGTCAGCATGACGTAATAGTGACGTCAGCAGGGTCAACCGAGCGCCCCAGGTCAAACCTAACGTGTGGGGTCCACACGTCAGTGACACAGGGACTAATCCCGCGTTGACCCGGGCTGGTTAGCTTTGACTAAGCCCTGGGGCCCACTTGTCAGCGTCAGTAGGTGGGGGGGTTAGTGACTAATTAACTAAGCCACGTCGACTTCGCCGGAGTTCGGCCGGCGACGACCAAAACTGTGGCGGGAGCTCGCCGGAGTGGCGCTGCGAGGGGTTTTGGGCCAAGCCAAGGGCACCCGAGGGTAGCCCGTGCCCGTGCGCATCTAGGGGGGCCATCGGGAGGTGCGGGGGTGGCCGGAGCTCGCCGGAGTGGGGGCCGCAGCGGCTGCCGGAGCTCGGGTTTGGGCGGAGCGAGGTTTCGGGGCGCTAGGGGGCTGGCTGAGGGGCTATGCGGACTCCTGGGGCAGCTAGGAGCACGCTAGGCTCGTCGGACTGGCCGCAGCAGCACGTCAGTGCCATGCCCGGCGTCCATGGCGGACGGCGGCGCTCGGGAATGTGGCCGGGGTGCTACGGCACGGAAACGAACAAAATGGAGGAGGGGAAACGGAGTGGAGCTCACAGGGATCGCGCAGGGAGGGTCAGCGAGCTCGGGGGCGCGCCGGAGTGGCCGAATTC
>NW_025257987.1:0-1782 GCF_018294505.1 Triticum aestivum
TCGAGAGCATCGCCTTTATGCCAAATTTTCAAAATGTGAATTCTGGTTGTCAGAAGTGACCTATCTGGGTCATGTAATATCTGGTAAAGGTATTGCTGTTAACCCTGAGCGAGTTCAAGCCGTCCTTGATTGGACTCCACCCGAATCGGTCAAGCAAGTTCGGAGTTTTCTAGGCTTAGCGAGCTATTGCCGTCGCTTTGTCGAGAACTTCTCCAAAGTTGCTAAACCTCTAACCGAACTCCTCAAGAAAGATAAGAAGTTCGAATGGACTCCACAATGTGAGCACAGCTTTCAGGAACTGAAAAGACGCCTGACCTCTGCTCCTGTACTGGTACCGCCAGACTTCTCCAAGGACTTTGTTATCTACTGCGACGCCTCGCGACAAGGACTAGGTTGCATTCTCATGCAAGATCGACACGTAATTGCTTACGCTTCACGGCAATTGCACCCACATGAGGAGAATTATCCTACTCATGATCTAGAGCTTGCAACCGTAGTCTATGCACTTAAGACCTGGCGACATTACCTCCTCGGTAATCGTTGCGAGATATTCACTGATCACCAAAGTCTGAAGTATATTTTCACCCAACCGGATTTGAATCTCAGGCAGAGACGTTGGGTTGAGTTGATCACAGACTTCGACTTAGGAATAACCTATACCCCAGGGAAAGCCAACGTCATGGCTGATGCGCTAAGTCGTAAATCTTATTGTAACAACCTGATGTTACAACAAAGTCAACCGCTTCTCCATGAGGAATTTCGGAAGCTTAACCTTCACATTGTACCTCAAGGTTTTCTTTCCACCTTGGTGGCAAAACCTACCCTTACGGATCAAATTATCAAAGCACAGAAGGTAGATCCGGGAATCTCCCGCATCAAGAGAAACATTCAGAAAGGAATTGCGAATTGTTTCTCCGTTAATGATCAAGGAGTCGTATACTTCGGGGATCGACTAGTGGTTCCCAAGGTGCGCAACCTAAGGCGATTAATCCTTAAGGAAGCTCATGAATCTCCTCTCACCATTCATCCCGGTAGTACTAAGATGTATCAGGACCTACGCCAGAGGTTCTGGTGGACTAGGATGAAGAGAGAAATCGCTCAGTATATTGCTAATTGCGACGTCTGTCGTCGTGTAAAAGCAGAGCATCAACGGCCTGCTGGCACCCTTCAACCCTTAGCTATTCCTGAATGGAAATGGGATAAAATTGGTATGGATTTCATTACCGGCTTTCCCAGAACCAAAAGAGGGAATAATGCTATTTTCGTCGTGGTCGATCGTCTCTCCAAAGTAGCTCATTTCTTACCTGTTCGTGAGAGTATAACCGCTAGTCAACTGGCAGACTTATACATCTCCCGGATAGTGTCCCTCCATGGTGTCCCTTTGGAAATCAATTCGGATCGAGGAAGTCTTTTCACCTCTCGATTTTGGGAAAGTTTCCAAAATGCTATGGGAACTCGTCTTTCTTTTAGCACCGCTTTCCACCCTCAGTCGAGTGGTCAAGTGGAACGCGTCAACCAAATTCTAGAAGACATGCTTCGAGCCTCTGTTATCTCGTTCGGAATGGACTGGGAGAAGTGCCTGCCATTTGCCGAATTCGCTTACAACAACAGCTATCAATCTAGCTTGGGTAAGGCCCCTTTTGAAGTTCTCTATGGACGACGATGTCGAACACCCCTTAACTGGTCAGAGACCGGGGAAAGACAATTCTTTGGCCCGGATATGATTCAGGAAGCAGAAGAACAAGTTCGTATCGTTCGTGAAAAGTTGAAAACAGCCCAATC
>NW_025257988.1:0-1782 GCF_018294505.1 Triticum aestivum
TGATTATCCATTTCAGCAGAATAGGTGTGCTCTTCATTGTTCCTTTCCATTGGGTGCCCAAGAAGAACATAATTTGGCTCTCCTGCAAACATCTAGAGGGGATACTTCCTAAGAATTCAAGATTTCGATGTCAGAAACATGAGAATGCTGTGCTGCCTAATTAACTCAATATTCTGTAACAAGAAAGTTCATTTTGCAACTTCCAAATTAGCAATCACTCCAAATACTAACATCATTAAAGATTCAACAGAAGTGTTACGTCATATAGGCATGTGCGAAGCAGACAGAAACAGAACAAACACCGTTTCAATAGCATTATGAAAACTTCCTGTTTTCAAGCATTGCAACCACATCGTGCACGGATAAAAGCAAGTGCCCTCCCATATTCTACAAATAACCAATTATATGGCTATTTAGTAAATGATCATGCTAGTTATAAGACGGAATTTCATTGCAAGCATAGATCGCTCACCATACCTGGAGCTGTATATCCAAAGCTACCAAATACAAACCCCGCGATAGGCAATGGTTGGTTGAGCCCGGCCATGTTCATCTGTGCAGCACCAAAACTGGCGATCTTGGCATTCAACTCCTGATCAAGCAAGATGTTATTAGAGGTGATGTTGTGGTGGACAATCGGTCTATTGCATCCATGGTGTAAGTGGCAGAGCCCTTGGGCCACGCCAATGGCGATGGCCTTCCTCTGCGGCCAGCTGAGCGGTGGTTCGCCCTCCTCCGCTAGTGCAGCCAGTGGTCAAGGCTGCCATTCACCTCGTACGTGTGAACGAGCATCATCGCATCTTCTGGATGAAGTGTAGGCTGTTGACGATGTTGTCGTGACAGATGCTGGCTTATAGGATCATCTCTGACTTGCAGCGGTTCTCTAGATTACCGTCCACTATTCCATCCACACTCTGGAGCTTCTTGACGACCAGCGTAACTGGGAGACCGATGCCAGCATTGCCCTGAACATGGATTATGTACAGTTGTTCGTCCTCCACTATCCTTCTGCTAGCCCACATGCTTCTCTGATTAGTTTCAGTAAGGTGGTTCACTATGCTTTGCGCATTGAGCACAGTAGGCAGCGTTGCAGCAAGACAGCTGCTGCGCCGGAGCCGGCGCGAAACAGCCATTTTCAGCGGCCGGGTAGCGCGTGAAGTGGTCTTGTGAAGGATGTATCAACCTGCAGAAGAATTATTTATTAACATTCAATAGTACTCCCTCTTTCTGCAAAGATATATATACATTAATAATTATTGAAAGATAAAGAGAGATGCCTGTTCATAATTAGTTTGAGACCAAAGACGTACAGTAACTAATTTGAAAGCAAAATGCTTTTTTTTGGGGGGTAAATTTGAAAGCCACAACAAAGATCGGTGAATCTGAAGAAGTTCTGTGCCTTCTCAAAGAGTTCAGGGTATTCCTTCAGTTAAGACGATCAGAAGTTGCTATTTTTGTTGGTGCGCAGTTCATTTTGCATGGTTTTCTGCGCGGATGTGAATTGGGTCGGCCGGTTGGGCGCACGGCTGTCCCAAACAAAAAGGGGGGCGGACGACCCGACCCAAACAGACAAAAAGCGGACAAAGCGCGTGTCCATTAGGGTCGGCGCGTTGAAGCTGCTCTGATGTCAGCTGGTGAGTACGAGGATGGAGATGGAGATGGCGCGCAGGCAGAGGCATTTCCTGGGGCCGGTGTCGCTTGCGTGGCGGAGGGGTGGGAGGCGTCTGTCAGTGACCACTCCGGTAAGTGCGCTATTACTATATAATCTGTACTGCTGCCGGA
>NW_025257989.1:0-1782 GCF_018294505.1 Triticum aestivum
AGAGCTCCCACTCACTTTCTTGTAAACACAGGCTTCTCCATAAGTCTGCGTAAACCCAAACGCTTTGATCATCTCATCAAATCGAATGTTCCAACTCCGAGATGCTTGCACCAGCCCATAGATTGAGCGTTGGAGCTTGCACACCTTGTCAGCATTCTTAGGATCGACAAAACCATCCGGCTGCATCATATACAATTCTTCCTTAAGGAAACCATTAAGGAATGTCGTTTTGACGTCCATTTGCCACATCTCATAATCATAGAATGCGGCAATTGCTAACATGATTCGGACAGACTTTAGCTTCGCTACGGGTGAGAAAGTCTCATCGTAGTCAACCCCTTGAACTTGTCGATAACCCTTAGCGACAAGCCGAGCCTTGTAGATGGTCACATTACCATCCGCGTCTGTCTTCTTCTTAAAGATCCATTTATTTTCTATGGCTCACCGATCATCGGGCAAGTCAGTCAAAGTCCATACTTCATTTTCCTACATGGATCCTATCTCGGATTTCATGGCTTCCAGCCATTTGTCAGAATCTGGGCCCGCCATCGCTTCTTCATAGTTCGAAGGTTCACCATTGTCTAACAACATGATTTCCATGACAGGGTTGCCGTACCACTCTGGTGCGGAACGTGTCCTTGTGGACCTTCGAAGTTCAGTAGCAACTTGATCTGAAGTTTCATGATCATCATCATTAACTTCCTCCCTAGTCGGTGTAGGCACCTCAGGAACAATTTCTTGAGTTGCGCCACTCTCCGGTTCAAGAGGCAATACTTCATCAAGTTCTACTTTCCTCCCACTTACTTCTTTCAAGAGAAACTCTTTCTCTAGAAAGGATCCATTCTTGGCAACAAAGGTCTTGCCTTCAGATCTAAGATAGAAGGTATACCCAATAGTTTCTTTAGGGTATCCTATGAAGACGCATTTTTCCGATTTGGGTTCAAGCTTTTCAGGTTGAAGTTTCTTGACATAAGCATCGCATCCCCAAACTTTCAGAAACGACAGCTTAGGTTTCTTGCCAAACCACAATTCATACGGTGTCGTCTCAACGGATTTCGACAGAGCCCTATTTAAAGTGAATGCGACAGTCTCTATAGCATAACCCCAAAATGATAGCGGTAGATCGATAAGAGACATCATAGATCGTACCATATCCAATAGGGTGCGATTACGACGTTCGGACACACCATTACGCTGTGGTGTTCCAGGCGGCGTGAGTTGTGAAACTATTCCACATTTCCTTAAGTGCGTGCCAAATTCGTGACTCAAATATTCTCCCCCACGATCTGATCGTAAGAACTTGATTTTCCTGTCACGTTGATTCTCAACCTCACTCTAAAATTCCTTGAACTTTTCAAAGGTCTCAGACTTGTGTTTCATTAAGTAGACATACCCATATCTACTTAAGTCATCAGTGAGGGTGAGGACATAACGATAGCCACCACGAGCCTCAACGCTCATTGGACCGCACACAGCAGTATGTATGATTTCCAATAAGTTGGTTGCTCGCTCCATTGTTTCGGAGAACGGAGTCTTGGTCATTTTGCCCATGAGGCATGGTTCGCACGTGTCAAATGATTCATAATCAAGAGACTCCAAAAGTCCATCTACATGGAGTTTCTTCATGCGTTTGACACCAATGTGACCAAGGCGGCAGTGCCACAAGTATGTGGGACTATCATTATCAACCTTACATCTTTTGGCATTCACACTATGAATGTGTGTAACATCACGTTCGAGATTAAATAAGAATAAACCATTAACCAGTGGGGCATGACCATA
>NW_025257990.1:0-1782 GCF_018294505.1 Triticum aestivum
AAGGGTCAATCACGACAAGTGTTTTATAAAAAATGCATCTTGATGTTTCGTGCAATGCACGGATCTTGCTAGTACTCCTACACAAGACTAAGTTGGTGATGCTGGTGTGTCTGCCATCCGTCGTTTCTGACCATTAGCTCTACATCTAACGATTGTGAGGTAAGTTGTTGCCTTTTCTCACCAACATCCCACTTGTCTACCAACTTGCAGAAAAACTCATAATTAGTATCTTAAAACCAACCACATCCCTCCCAGACCTCACCAAAACAGCCCAAGGAATATATTCTAATTGAAACATAATATATCTCTAGTGACATATGTATATCAAAATTAGAGTGTTTTGTACCAAGTTTGTGAATAAGTATTATTCTAATTATGATTCGTTGCAACGGACATGAACATTGCTAGTATTTCCAACCATGCATTTTTTCCTAGTATTCCATAGTTTCGAGTTTTCCATCAAGATATTAGTCACTCATGATTGATAGTTACTTTCAATCATGTACACATATGCACTATGTAACTAGCCTTGCTTATTGGCTTCCAAAGCTTAGCTTTCACTCCTATTTACAATATGTAGAGTATTTAACAAAAAACTACCACTTTCAACCAGCCCTAGGAAGAATCTATTGTACGAAAAATAGCAAAAACATACCCAAAATTTCTTAATCCACGCCAAAAACTACCTAGTACTCCTACCGATTAGGTTCGTTTAAACCCATTTATGACAGGGTTGGACCATACATCCGTGCTGATGATGTTGGAAATATGCCCTAGAGGCAATAATAAAAGTATTATTATTATTATATTTCCTTGTTCATGATAATTGTCTTTTATTCATGCTATAACTGTATTATCCGGAAATCGTAATACACGTGTGAATACATAGACCACAATATGTCCCTAGTGAGCCTCTAGTTGACTAGCTCGTTGTGATCAACAGATAGTCATGGTTTCCTGGCTATGGACATTGGATGTCGTTGATAACGGGATCACATCATTAGGAGAATGATGTGATGGACAAGACCCAATCCTAAGACTAGCACAGAGATCGTGTAGTTCGTTTGCTAGAGCTTTGCCAATGTCAAGTATCTATTCCTTTGACCATGAGATCGTGTAACTCCTGGATACCGTAGGAATGCTTTGGGTGTATCAAACATCACAACGTAACTGGGTGACTATAAAGGTGCACTACAGGTATCTCCGAAAGTATCTATTGTTTTATGCGGATCGAGACTGGGATTTGTCACTCCGTGTAAACGGAGAGGTATCTCTGGGCCCACTCGGTAGGACATCATCATATGCGCAATGTGACCAAGGAGTTGATCACGGGATGATGTGTTACGGAACGAGTAAAGTGACTTGCCGGTAACGAGATTGAACAAGGTATCGGTATACCGACGATCGAATCTCGGGTAAGTAAAATACCGCTAGACAAAGGGAATTGAATACGGGATTGATTAAGTCCTTGACATCGTGGTTCATCCGATGAGATCATCGTGGAACATGTGGGAGCCAACATGGGTATCCAGATCCTGCTGTTGGTTATTGACCGGAGAACGTCTCGGTCATGTCTACATGTCTCCCGAACCCGTAGGGTCTACACACTTAAGGTTCGATGACGCTAGGGTTATAAAGGAAGCTTGTATGTGGTAACCGAATGTTGTTCGGAGTCCCGGATGAGATCCCGGACGTCACGAGGAGTTCCGGAATGGTCCGGAGGTAAAGATTTATATATAGGAAGTCCTGTTTCGGCCATCGGGACAAGTTTCGGGGTCATCG
>NW_025257991.1:0-1782 GCF_018294505.1 Triticum aestivum
AGGTCTCATACCTCTTGACGTGGGCACGGGCCTGAAATCCCAATTTCAGCCCTTGAAACATCTCATATGTTCCGCGATGTTTCGGAAACGTCTTTAGTGCCTCAACTCTAAACCGTTTAACTGAACTATCACGTAGTTATCAAAACATGTATGTCCGATGTTCGCAACATCCACAAACGACGTTTGGGGTTCAGCACACTGAGCAGTGCATTAAACACATAAGCTTTCTACTGTCCGCATAATTGCTACTATCAACTTTCAACTATATTTTCTCTAGGAACATATCTAAACAGTGGAACTAAAGCGTGAGCATACGACATAATTTGCAAAGGTCTTTTGACTATGTTCAGGATAATTAAGTTCATCTTATGAACTCCCACTCAGATAGACATCCCTCTGGTCATCTAAGTGATTACATGATCCGAGTCAACTAGGCCGTGTCCGATCATCATGTGAGATGGACTAGTCATCATCAGTGAACATCTTCATGTTGATCGTATCTACTATACGACTCATGCTCGACCTTTCGGTCTCTGTGTTCCGAGGCCATGTCTGTACATGCTAGGCTCGTCAAGTTAACCCTAAGTGTATTGCATGTGTAAATCTGTCTTACACCCGTTGTATGTGAACGTAAGGATCTATCACACCCGATCATCACGTGGTGCTTCGAAACAACAAACTGTAGCAACGGTGCACAGTTAGGGGAGAACACTTCTTGAAATTGTTGTAAGGGATCATCTTATTTACTACCGCCGTTCTAAGTAAACAAGATGCATAAACATAATAAACATCGCATGCAATTATATAGTAGTGACATGATATGGCCAATATCATATAGCTCCATTGATCTCCATCTTCGGGGCTCCATTATCATCATCGTCACCGGCATGACACCATGATCTCCATCATCATGATCTCCATCATCGTGTCTTCATGAAGTTGTCACGCCAACGACTACTTCTACTTCTATGGCTAACGCGTTTAGCAATAAAGTAAAGTAATTACATGGCGTTGTTCAATGACATGCAGGTCATACAATAAATAAAGACAACTCCTATGGCTCCTGCCGGTTGTCATACTCATCGACATGCAAGTCGTGATTCCTATTACAAGAACATGATCAATCTCATACATCACATATCATTCATCACATTCTTCTTGGCCATATCACATCACATAGCATACCCTGCAAAAACAAGTTAGACGTCCTCTAATTGTTATTTGCATGTTTTACGTGGCTGCTATGGGTTTCTAGCAAGAACGTTTCTTACCTACGCAAAACCACAACGTGATATGCCAATTTCTATTTACCCTTCATAAGGACCCTTTTCATCGAATCCGTTCCGACTAAAGTGGGAGAGACTGGCACCGGCTAGCCACCTTATGCACCAAGTGCATGTCAGTCGGTGGAACCTGTCTCACGTAAGAGTACGTGTAAGGTCGGTCCGGGCCGCTTCATCCCACAATACCGTCGAAACAAGATTGCACTAGTAACGGTAAGCATATTGAACAAAATCAACGCCCACAACTACTTTGTGTTCTACTCGTGCAAAGAATCTATGCAATAGACCTAGCTCATGATGCCACTGTCGGGGAACGTAGCAGAAATTCAAAATTTTCCTACGTGTCACCAAGATCTATCTATGGAGAAACCAGCAACGAGGGGAAGGAGAGTGCATCTACATACCCTTGTAGATCGCTAAGCGGAAGCGTTCAAGTGAATGGGGTTGATGGAGTCGTACTCGTCGTGATTCAGATCACCGATGATCCTAGTGCTGAACG
>NW_025257992.1:0-1782 GCF_018294505.1 Triticum aestivum
CCAGTCCCCTGGGAACACCTGGCATGTCAGCGGGCTTCCATGCAAAAATGTCCCAGTTCTCACGGAGGAACTGGATGAGCGCTTCTTCCTATTTTGGGTCGAGTGTCGTGGAGATGCGGGTCGGAGCTGCTTCGGGGTCGGTCGGGTGAATGTGAACAGGCTTCGTCTCACCGGACGACTGGAATGCAGACTCTGTGGCGGGCTTCTTGGATCGCAGCAAGTCACTCGGATCTGCGTTTTGCTTGTATTCTTCGAACTCGACTGCTGTCACCTAGGAATCGGCAATCTTGGAGCCCTTCTAAAAGCACTCTTCTGCCTTTTTCCTATCACCGGTGACAGTGATCACTCCTTTGGGACCGGGCATCTTCAATTTGAGGTATACGTAGCATGGTCGAGCCATGAACCGCGCGTAAGCTGGTCTCCCCAAAATGGCATGATATGCACTCTGAAAATCCACGACCTCAAACGTCAACTTTTCTTTGCGAAAATGCTTTGAATCGCCAAACACCACGTCCAAAGCTATCTGGCCGAGTGACTCGGCCTTCTTCCCTGGTATAACTCCATGAAAGCTCATGTTACTAGTGCTCAGTCGGGACATCGGAATGCCCATACCTTTCAATGTGTCTGCATACAATAAGTTCAGCCCACTTCCACCATCCATTAGCACCTTTGTCAGTCGAGTGCCTTCGACAACTAGATCGACCACCAAAGCTTGCCTCCCAGGGGTGGCAATATGAGTCGGGTGATCAGATTGGTCGAATGTGATGGGTGTTTGAGACCACTTCAGATAATTTGCTTTTGCGGGGGCAACCATGTTCACCTCTCGGTTAATCACTTTCAGTCGACTTCTGCTTTCCACATCTGCAAAGATCATCAGAGTGGAGTTGATATGCGGATATCCTTCCTCACTGTCCTCCTTGTGAAACATTCAGGGCCAGAAACATGCACTCGACTGCTTGTGGGTACATCTCTGTCGAGTGCACCTCGATGGGCTCTGTTCCGGTCGACCAACCCTTGCACGATAATGGATCGCGCGTCGAAGCCTGGTTCTCTGGGGTCGACTGGAACCCTACGCCCTGTACTGTACTGACGCCTATCATCTGGCTGCCGAGGAGCGTAAGACCCACCCCTCGGAGGGGAATAGGGCACTTGACGCCTGTCATCTCGGTCGAGTCTGTCGTCATATTGATCTCGTCGATTCCCGCGCCCTTCACGCCGCGGAGGCGATCTGGGGCTGTGCGCCGACTGAACCGTATTCACAGTGACGGATCGACTGTGAATTCTGTTGCGCGACTGAGAGACGACTGAATTCTGATCTCCTGCTGCCCGGAGTAGATCCCTGATCTGCAACAAACCTCTGCCAGCTTCCGACTGCGAAGGCTGGATGGACTCTGCTATACGGGTCGCAGCTGCTAAATTCTGAATTGGGGTTCGATATACCTAAGTTGGCGGGAAGAGTTGGCGTCGACTGGTGTCGGGAACTTGTTGCCGCGCGCGCTCGTCGAGTGCTCGCTGAAGGTTCTCCAGTCGAGTGCGCTCGGCCAAATTGGCCAGACGCGCCTCCTCCAAGGCACGAGCCTCGGGGGTTTCTCCTGCGATGGGAATACGCAGGGGATCCTCGTTCCTGCGGCGAAGTTCCTCTCTTTGCAGAGAGTCGAGTGGCTCGGGCTGGTACTCTTCGTAGCCTCGTGTAGGGTCGCCGCCGTCACCTGCTCCACCTCCACGGGCGAAGCCAGGGGGACTGTGGGGCCCGTCGACCATCAAGATTTCCGCCGCTGGATC
>NW_025257993.1:0-1782 GCF_018294505.1 Triticum aestivum
CCCTATTGATCAACCGATGCACATAGTTCAGGTACAAGAAGATGATCAAGTCCCTCACCATGATCACCTTCAAGAGCAAGATCATCACCAAGAGCAAGAACAAGAAAATGCAATCATTGATGAGGAACCTCAACAAATGCAATATGAAGAAGAAGATCTTCCACCACACGTTAATGATCCATATGTTGAGGATGTGGATGATGGGCATGAAGTTGAACCTCACGAAACCCTAACCTCCATCATGCCCCGAGTGGCCGGTCATGTTGATGTTGATCAAATTCTTACCGGAATATCGAAAAGTAGAGTCACTTGTAAACATTTGATAAACTTTTGTGCTCACTTCTTGTTTGTCTCTAGTGTTGAGCCACTTAAGGTAAAAGATGCATTGATGGACAATGATTGGATCATTGCTATGCAAGAAGAGTTGAATAGTTTTGAACGCAACCAAGTGTGGTCATTAGTCAAGAGGCCAACTACGGAACACAATGTCATTGGAACAAAATGGATTTTCAAGAACAAGCAAGATGAGAATGGTGTAATCATCCACAACAAGGCAAGGTTAGTGGCACAAGGGTACTCTCAAGTTGAAGGTTTGGACTTTGATGAGACCTTTGCTCCCATTGCCCATCATGAATCTATTCGCATCTTACTTGCTTATGCTGCTTTCAATGGTTTTACATTACATCAAATGGATGTGAAGAGTGCTTTCCTTAATGGTCCTCTACAAGAAGAAGTATATGTATTTGTTGATCCCGACCACAAAGACTTTGTGTATAAACTTCACAAGGCTTTGTAAGGCCTTAAACAAGAACCTCGTGCTTGGTATGATCATCTTAAGAAGTTTTTACTCGATGATGGTTTTGTGAGAAGGGTGACTAATCCCACTCTTTTTACTAAGAGGGATAAGGGTGATTTGATCTTATGCCAAATCTATGTAGATGATATCATTTTTGGTTCTCCTAACATTCATTTGTGCAAGAATTTTGTGGCTTCCATGACCAAGAACTTTGAAATGTCACTCAATGCGGATTTGAAGTCCTTTCTCGGATTTCAAATACAACAATTTCAATAAAGAATTTTATTATCTCAAACAAAATATGTCAAGGATATTCTACAGAAGTTTGACATGACAAATGCTAACCCATGTAAGACACCCATGCCAACAAAGATTGTACTCACTGAAGACACAAACGGTATCCCTTTCGACCCACCTATTTACCGCTCTATGATTGGTTCATTGCTTTATCTTTCTGCATCTAGACTAGACATCATGTTCAATTTGTGCATGTGTGCTAGATTTCAAGCTTCCCCTAGGGAAAGTCATCATAAGGTGGTTAAGCATATTCTTAGATACCTTGTTCACACCACAAAGTTGGGCCTATGGTACCCCAAGAATTCTAAGTTTGATCTCATTGGGTACACGGATGCGGATTGGGATGGAGAAAAAGTGGGATGGAAGTCCACCTCCGGTGCATGTCAATTTCTTTGACGCTCCTTGGTAAGTTGGTCCTTGAAGAAGCAAAATTGTGTCGCCCTCTCCACCACCAAAGTCGAATACATTGCAACCGCCACTTGTGAAACTCTATTACTATGGATGAGGCAAACTTTGAAGGATTATGGTATCACCTATACATGTGCCTCTTCTATGTGATAATGAAACTGCCATCAATATTGTTGAGAATCCCAAAGATCATACTCGCACCAAGCACATTGATATTAGGTATCATTTCTTGAGAGATCATGTGGAAAAGGGAGACATTTATATTTCTCATCTTGCTAAAG
>NW_025257994.1:0-1782 GCF_018294505.1 Triticum aestivum
TTACGTAATGCATCATTCTGTAACTAACTCATTAGCTACATTGCTTGCAAGGCTTGTAGTGATGTGCATTACCGAGAGGGCCCAGAGATACCTCTCCGACAATCGGAGTGACAAAACCTAATCTCGAAATACGCCAACCCAACATGTACCTTTGGAGACACCTGTAGTACTCCTTTATAATCACCCAGTTACGTTGTGACGTTTGGTAGCACCCAAAGTGTTCCTCCGGTAAACGGGAGTTGCATAATCTCATAGTTACAGGAACATGTATAAGTCATGAAGAAAGCAATAGCAACATACTAAACGATCAAGTGCTAGGCTAACGGAATCGGTCAAGTCAATCATATCATTCTTCTAATGATGTGATCCCGTTAATCAAATGACAACTCATGTCTATGGTTAGGAAACTTAACCATCTTTGATTAACGAGCTAGTCAAGTAGAGGCATACTAGTGACACTATGTTTGTCTATGTATTCACACATGTATTATGTTTCCGGTTAATACAATTCTTGTTGGAAATATGCCCTAGAGGCAATAATAAAAGTATTATTATTATATTTCCTTGTTCATGATAATTGTCTTTTATTCATGCGATAACTGTATTATCCGAAAATCGTAATACACGTGTGAATACATAGACCACAATATGTCCCTAGTGAGCCTCTAGTTGACTAGCTCGTTGTGATCAACAGATAGTCATGGTTTCCTGGCTATGGACATTGGATGTCGTTGATAACGGGATCACATCATTAGGAGAATGATGTGATGGACAAGACCCAATCCTAAGCTTAGCACAAAGATCGTGTAGTTCGTTTGCTAGAGCTTTGCCAATGTCAAGTATCTCTTCATTTGACCATGAGATCGTGTAACTCCTGGATACCGTAGGAGTGCCTTGGGTGTATCAAACGTCGCAACGTAACTGGGTGACTATAAAGGTACACTACAGGTATCTCCGAAAGTGTCTATTGTTTTATGCGGATCGAGACTGGGATTTGTCACTCCGTGTAAACGGAGAGGTATCTCTGGGCCCACTCGGTAGGACATCATCATATGCGCAATGTGACCAAGGAGTTGATCACGGGATGATGTGTTACGGAACGAGTAAAGTGACTTGCCGGTAACGAGATTGAACAAGGTATTGGATACCGACGATCGAGTCTCGGGCAAGTAACATACCGATAGACAGAGGGAATTGAATACGGGATTGATTAAGTCCTTGACATCGTGGTTCATCCGATGAGATCATCGTGGAACATGTGGGAGCCAACATGGGTATCCAGATCCCGTTGTTGGTTATTGACCGGAGAACGTCTCGGTCATGTCTGCATGTCTCCCGAACCCGTAGGGTCTACACACTTAAGGTTCGATGACGCTAGGGTTATAAAGGAAGCTTGTATGTGGTTACCGAATGTTGTTCGGAGTCCCGGATGAGATCCCGGACATCACGAGGAGTTCCGGAATGGTCCGGAGGTAAAGATTTATATATAGGAAGTCCTGTTTCGGCCATCGGGACAAGTTTCGGGGTCATCGGTATTGTACCGGGACCACCGGAAGGGTCCCGGGGGCCCACCGGGTGGGGCCACCTGCCCCGGGGGGCCACATGGGCTGTAGGGGGTGCGCCTTGGCCTACATGGGCCAAGGGCACCAGCCCCTAGAGGCCCATGCGCCAAGATAAAGGAAAAAGGGGAGAGTCCTAAAGGGGGAAGGCACCTCCGAGGTGCCTTGGGGAGGATGGACTCCTCCCCCCTCCTTAGCCGCACCCCTTCCTTGGAGGAGGGGG
>NW_025257995.1:0-1782 GCF_018294505.1 Triticum aestivum
ATATATATATATATATATATATATATATATATATATATATACTACTCTATGATACTATATATATGCAATATGAAGGTACATACATAGTATCATATAGTATCATATGCATGATACTATAGTATATGATACTTCCCCAATACAAGGCTGGCCATAGTGGTGGTATCATAGCCGACGATATCATGCACTCAGAAAATAGCAAGTATGGTGATGTGGCAAAGAATCAAATATAGTGAGGGTTAGAGTAACATATAGGTAGATACCCCATGTTAAATGTGATGCTAATTTGTGTCATGCATGGAAATAAATATGATCTATGATACTATATATACTCTATGTATTATATTATGCGCTATAATTGAAGGTAGTATCATACACTAGTAGCATATATATATGCATGATACTAGTATATGACACTCTCCACTATGAGTAGCCTAAGTATAGCCTAACTAAAACACCCACATGTAGTTGTAGTAGGGGTTTTGACTTTATATGCATTAAAATGCAAGGTAAATGCAAAGAATTACTTAAACATAGCAGAAAACCTGAAATGGGCCGGAAAATCAAACCAAAGGTATATCCGTGATTGTTTACCATGATTTTTTTCGAGGCGGAACGATGTAGCTAGTAACTGATGATTTGTAATCCGAAGTGTCGCGTCTCCTTTTGGAAACTATGATCCTTCTAGTGAGATGCTCTGGTATGGAAGGTGCGAGCACTAAAGCTTGTGCCAAACATTAACAAATTTTTTCCATGCGATCGTTATTTTCCAGACTCTATATGCATTTCCTGATATTAAAATTCCAACAAGGCCTACGCCTCTGGCCGTACCCTGCGGCCGAACTATTTGAAGTTTTTTCCCGTTTCTCGCACAATGAACGAAAACTCGCAAAGCGACACACAAATGATCTTGCTAACACGCACGTGTAGCTGCGACTGTATATATATACATTAAACGAGATCTCTTTTCTTTTTGCATATTTAAAGTTTGAGATTGCTAGCGAGGTCTACCGCCTGGTAAAATGTACCAGAAACTCGAACCATAGGGTACAATCGTGATTTCCTACCGTGGACAAAATATTGGAGGTGAAACGACGAACTCATGTTTTCATTCAAACAAAAATATGTTGTTAGTTAATGTAAATGTTTTCAAATAGCACACGGTTCACACAAGAAAGCTTGTGTCCAGTAAACCATGGCCAATGACCCCCTCTTCCATGCGCGCGATCTGAGTCCTGCGTTCTGAATGGCCAGAACCCAAACCCAATGGATCGTACGTCTGCAACGTTGGATTCTCCTTGATCGAACGTCAATCCTCATCCCTTTCGACAGCACACGCAGTTCCGGTTGTGATCTTATTTATATCCACAAATTGCATGTTAAATTAACAAAATGTCTTAAATATAGCAAACGATACCTAAAATGCGTTAGAAAATCAAACCCATGGTATAATGGTGAATGCGTGCCATGGAAATTTCTATGAGGCCAAACGATGAAGTCACTGACCATTGGAGTCTGAATTGACACGTCTCCTTTTGGAAACCATGGTCCTTCATGTGAGATGCTCCGGTTTGGAAGGAGCGATCATCAAAACCTGTGCCAAACTTTACCCAAAAAATTCCCCAGGGTCAAGAGAGCGCGCCACGGGCACACACCGATTTTGATGAAGTCTGGACTCCATCTGAATTCCTAGTAATTAAAATACCAACTAGGCCTACGGCGGTGGCCGCATGTCGCGGCCGAAATGTTTGAAACTTCTCCCTGTTTCTCAGGAAATGTATGAAA
>NW_025257996.1:0-1782 GCF_018294505.1 Triticum aestivum
AGTAGCGCGGGTTTTTAACCCTCGCTACTACTAAGCGGTCTCTACCGTGCCCCCCGGGACATGCCATAGTAGTAGCACGGGTTTTTAACCCTCGCTACTACTAAGTTTGATAGCAGTAGCGTTGGTTTTTAGCCCTCGCTACTACTAAGTGGTGCCATAGTAGTAGCGAGGGGTAAAAACCCGCGCTACTACTAAAGGTCCCATTTTCAAACTCTACCCCCCTGGTGGATCGCCTTTTTAGTTTTAAAAAAAATAAAAGAAAATGATGAAAATGTCAAAAAATAAAAGAAAATAAGTTTCCCATGTGATATGTGCTCTAGTTGTTGTGAAAATTTGCAAATATGAATTTCGACTTTATTTGCAAAATCTCTCGAGAATTTGTAAAAATGGGCATAACTTTTGCATACTAACTCGGATGAAAAAGTTTTTTATATGAAAAATCATCTACTCGAAAAGTTACATTCAAATTTAACTGGGGGTACCATGTTAAACATTTTCAAAATCCTCAAAAACCAAACAGAAAAAAAGTTACGGGGCATTTAAGATCTGGAGGCAAAAAATTCATCAAATTTCAGTTTTTTTAATTTTTGTTAAATCTGGTCAAACTATGGTCAAACTAATTATTCAAGAATATTAGTGTTACTAAATAATTATTTTAGTTTTTTTGAATTTTAGTCAAATCTGGTCAAACTCTGGTCAAACTATGGTCAAACTATGGTCAGACTAATTATTCAAGAAATATTAGTGTTACTAATTTTTTAGAACAATAGTTTCAAACTCAAACAGTGAAATGTGTGACTTCATGCTCAAGCTAAATTCCTGAGGTTAATAGGATTGACATCTTACTATTGTCAGGAAAACAACAAGTGTAAACTTGGAAACGAGGGAGAATAGAACCCGAAAGTTAAGCGTGCTCAGGCTAGAGTAGTGAGAGGATGGGTGACCGTCCGGGAAGTTAGATCATTTGGAATGATGAGGGGTGATTAGAGATTAAATTGAGCAGCGATGAGGGGTGATTAGAGATTTGAGGTTAAAATAATTCAGAAATTTGAAAATTAGGGGGGGAAATCGAAAAAAAATCGAAAAAATTCAAAAAAAATCAAAGATTAGAGATTAGTAGTAGCGCGGGTTTTTACCCACGCTACTGCTATACGTTAGCTGTAGCGCCTTATTAGTAGCGCTGGCCCCCACGCTACTAATAGGCCCAAAACCCGCGCTGCTGCTAGGCTTTTCCCTAATAGTGTGTGGTAAAACTTCTTTATGTCAAACTAACAATTCAAGGTATAGTCCATTATTCAGTTGGGAACGAGTGTAGTTACTTGCTCTAGGTGGAGCTCAACCTTATTAATAGGTCTCCACTGAAATACTGGTATATCAAAACAGTGTTTGGAACAATGGACAGTATGGGCCCTTGAGATCTGGTGGGGGATTGTTGAAATATTAGGGTGGGTCTAGGGCCCATCTAACAAGTCAGAAAATCTCTAAGGGCCTGTGTGGGTTAAATGGCAATGGATGTGGTGGGAAGTTTAGTCTTATACCGCTAATTGGAGAGGAGCTGGACCTTCTTAGAAGGGATTCTCTTCCACATGCTATTTTGAGCTTTAGAAGAGAAGTGGTTCTCCCATGCTCCTCCTTCGCCGCCCGCCTCGCCATTCCACGCCTTGTCATGACGGGTCGCGTGTTGCAGCGATGAGGAGTGATTAGAGATTTGAGGTTAAAATAATTCAGAAATTTGAAAATTAGGGGGGAAATCGAAAAAAAATCGAAAAAATTCAAAAAAAA
>NW_025257997.1:0-1782 GCF_018294505.1 Triticum aestivum
GATTTCTTACCGATTATTCGTTCTTGATCCGTACCTTGTTGATTTATTTCTCTACCTTAATTCTTCGTGGCTTCGCAATTTATGGATATGTGATCATTTGAAGAGGAATGCATTCGTTCATTTTGTTCGGATGTGAAGACTATATGTTGCAATCTTCATTCCGTTGGATTCAGCTTCTATATTGTTGTCTATCTATGTGCTAATGATGGTCAACCTGTTCAGGATGGCTCCTCCAACGCGCACGACTCCGAATCCTAATCCGCCTCCACCTCCGCCTCCTCCGGAAGCATGGCAAGCTGTGATGGCCGCTACTAATGCAAACACACAGTTGATCATGCAAATCCTTCAAGAGCGCAATCAAGGCAGTCAAGGGAATCAAGGCCATAATCAGCACCACTTTGCTACTCTGAACCAGTTCCTCGCAAATGGCCCAAAGACGTTCAGCGGTTGTGTTGAGGCTACCGATGCTGACGATTGGCTAGTGGATTTGGGCAAGCATTTTGAATGCAGCAACGTCAGGCCTGAAGATTTCGTCAAGTTCGCTTCTTTCCAGCTCAAAGATCAGGCTGCAGAGTGGTTCCAGCAGTACAAGGAATCCAGAGGTGGACGTGTTATCACTTGGGACGATTTCCGTCAAGATTTCCGCGCTCATCACATCCCTCAAAGTGTGGTTGAGAGTAAGAGTCAGGAATTCCGCAATTTGAAGCAAGGCTCTTTGTCTGTCTATGACTACAACAAGTTGTTCCAGAAGCTCGCCCGTTTTGCCAAGCAGGATGTTCCTGATGAGAAGAGTATGATCTATCAGTTCAGGGGTGGTCTTCGTGAGGAAATTCAGCTCGCTCTTGTCCTCTTTGAGCCGTTGAGATACGATGAGTTCTACAACATGGCACTGAAGCAAGAGGCTGCTCAGATGAGATGTGATGCTTCCAGGAAGCGTGCCAGAGATGTTACTCCTTCTTCCTCTACTCAAGTGGTCAAGCAGCAGAAGTATTGGCTTCCTCCTCCTCCGTTCCGTCAGCCGTATCAGCAGAAGAGCAAAGGTGGCAGTGGTTTCTCCCACCCACCCAACCCAGGCTTTCAGAACAAGGCTTCGTCTCAAGCTCCAAGATCGAGTGCTCCGTATCACCGTCCGCTTTCAGAGGTCACGTGCAACAAGTGCCAACAGAAGGGTCACTATGCCAACAAGTGTACCAACCAGAGGCGTCTTCCTCCTCCTCCTCCTGTCAGATCGGCAAGTACAGCTGTGGTCAAGCACAATCCCAAGCACGCCATGGTCAATATGGTGAATGCAGCTCAGGCAGAGGATTCTTCAGATGTGATCATGAGTAACCTTCCTGTTAATGATATTCCTGCAAAAGTTCTTTTCGACACTGGTGCATCGCATTGTTTCATCTCGAGACCTTTTGCTTCCAAGCATGATTTTGTTACTCAAATGTTGCCGAGACCGTTGTCTATTGACTCTCCGGCCAGCCTCTTGACATCTCGAGTGTGTGTTCCGGATGTTACAATCACTTTGGGCGACTGCAAGTTTCTCTCTTCTCCGGTGGTTCTTGGCAATTCCGATATCGATCTTATTCTCGGGATGGACTGGCTCTCTAAGCATAAAGCTCAGCTTGATTGTGCAGCCAGGCAGATTCAACTGACTCATTCGTCTGAGGAGGTCATTGTCTTTGCCGCTCGAGATAATTCCATCCGGTTGTTTTCTCTCAATGAGAAGGGTGAATTGGATGCTATTTCGCAGATTCCGGTTGTTTGTGAGTATCAAGACGTCTTTCCAGAAGA
>NW_025257998.1:0-1782 GCF_018294505.1 Triticum aestivum
CATTAATCCTCCTCCATGCGCCTCCTGCAACAACAAAAGACGAACGGAGCTAGCTGGAATGCATAGCTTGTTAGCACGAAACACAAATCCATCGTTAACAACAAACTTGTTCCACATTCTTCCTTCTTTACAATTATGCATTACATCTTTAAAATCAGCATCATGCACATATTGATCTTTGATGGTCTCCAAACCAAATATTTTGAAGTCAAGTTGTGAAAGCATAGTATAGCGACGAGACAAAGCATCAGCAATAACATTTTCTTTTCCCTTCTTGTGTTTAATGACATAAGGGAAAGTCTCAATGAATTCAACCCATTTAGCATGTCTACGATTCAGTTTAGCTTGACTTTTAATATGTTTCAATGATTCATGATCAGAATGTATAACAAATTCTTTGGGCCATAAATAATGTTGCCATGTTTCTAAAGTCCGAACAAGAGCATATAATTCTTTATCATAAGTAGAATAATTCAGCCTAGGCCCACTCAATTTTTCAGAAAAGTATGCAACAGGTTTGCCATCTTGTAATAACACACCTCCTAATCCAATTCCACTAGCATCACATTCAAGCTCAAAAGTCTTATTAAAATCAGGAAGTTGGAGTAAAGGAGCATGTGTCAACTTATCTTTCAATACCGTGAAGGCTTCTTCCTGTGCGGTACCCCAAAGAAAAGGCACATCTTTGTTTGTAAGCTCATTGAGAGGTGCAGCAATGGTGCTGAAATCTCTCACAAAACGCCTATAGAATCCAGCGAGGCCAAGAAAACTCCTCACTTGTGTGACCGTTTTGGGCTGCGGCCAACTCTCAATAGCTTCAATCTTGGCTTTATCAACTTCAATTCCCTGTGGAGTAACAACATAGCCAAGAAAAGATACTCGGTCGGTGCAAAAGGTGCACTTCCCAAGGTTACCAAACAAACGTGCATCACGTAGAGCAATAAAAACAGCACGTAAATGTTCCAAATGTTCCTCCAAAGATCTGCTATAAATCAATATGTCATCAAAGTAAACTACCACATATCGTCCAATGAAAGCACGTAAAACTTCGTTCATTAATCTCATGAAAGTACTAGGTGCATAAGTTAACCCAAAAGGCATGACTAACCACTCATATAATCCAAACTTAGTTTTAAATGCTGTTTTCCATTCATCTCCCAATTTCATACGAATTTGATGGTATCCACTACGCAAATCAACTTTGGAGAATATTGTAGAGCCACTCAATTCATCAAGCATATCATCTAGCCTAGGAATAGGATGACGATAACGAATAGTAATATTATTAATGCCTCTACAATCAACACACATACGTGATGTACCATCCTTTTTCGGCACTAGAATAATAGGAACAGCACAAGGACTAAGGGATTCGCGTATATAACCTTTGTCGAGAAGCTCTTGTACTTGACGCATAATCTCCTTCGTCTCCTCTGGATTGGTACGGTATGGCGCACGGTTTGGCAGTGAAGCACCGGGAATTAAGTCAATTTGATGCTCAATCCCTCGAATAGGCGGTAATCCCGGTGGCACGTCTTGTGGAAAGACGTCAGCGAACTCCTGCAAAATGTTAGTGACAGCAGGAGGCAAAGAGGAAGGCACGTCCTCGAATGAAAATAATGCCTCTTTGCACACAAAAGCATAGCAAACAGATTTGCTGAAATCTAGCTCATCAATATCAGATTTGGTGGCAAATAAACATGCACTTTTCAATTTAATTTCAGAAGCAACACTAGATGGTTTATTATTAGGCTTCATTTGTTGCTCAAATTCTTTTGCCAC
>NW_025257999.1:0-1782 GCF_018294505.1 Triticum aestivum
AGGTCTCATACCTCTTGACGTGGGCACGGGCCTGAAATCCCAATTTCAGCCCTTGAAACATCTCATATGTTCCGCGATGTTTCGGAAACGTCTTTAGTGCCTCAACTCTAAACCGTTTAACTGAACTATCACGTAGTTATCAAAACATGTATGTCCGATGTTCGCAACATCCACAAACGACGTTTGGGGTTCAGCACACTGAGCAGTGCATTAAACACATAAGCTTTCTACTGTCCGCATAATTGCTACTATCAACTTTCAACTATATTTTCTCTAGGAACATATCTAAACAGTGGAACTAAAGCGTGAGCATACGACATAATTTGCAAAGGTCTTTTGACTATGTTCAGGATAATTAAGTTCATCTTATGAACTCCCACTCAGATAGACATCCCTCTGGTCATCTAAGTGATTACATGATCCGAGTCAACTAGGCCGTGTCCGATCATCATGTGAGATGGACTAGTCATCATCAGTGAACATCTTCATGTTGATCGTATCTACTATACGACTCATGCTCGACCTTTCGGTCTCTGTGTTCCGAGGCCATGTCTGTACATGCTAGGCTCGTCAAGTTAACCCTAAGTGTATTGCATGTGTAAATCTGTCTTACACCCGTTGTATGTGAACGTAAGGATCTATCACACCCGATCATCACGTGGTGCTTCGAAACAACAAACTGTAGCAACGGTGCACAGTTAGGGGAGAACACTTCTTGAAATTGTTGTAAGGGATCATCTTATTTACTACCGCCGTTCTAAGTAAACAAGATGCATAAACATAATAAACATCGCATGCAATTATATAGTAGTGACATGATATGGCCAATATCATATAGCTCCATTGATCTCCATCTTCGGGGCTCCATTATCATCATCGTCACCGGCATGACACCATGATCTCCATCATCATGATCTCCATCATCGTGTCTTCATGAAGTTGTCACGCCAACGACTACTTCTACTTCTATGGCTAACGCGTTTAGCAATAAAGTAAAGTAATTACATGGCGTTGTTCAATGACATGCATGTCATACAATAAATAAAGACAACTCCTATGGCTCCTGCCGGTTGTCATACTCATCGACATGCAAGTCGTGATTCCTATTACAAGAACATGATCAATCTCATACATCACATATCATTCATCACATTCTTCTTGGCCATATCACATCACATAGCATACCCTGCAAAAACAAGTTAGACGTCCTCTAATTGTTGTTTGCATGTTTTACGTGGCTGCTATGGGTTTCTAGCAAGAACGTTTCTTACCTACGCAAAACCACAACGTGATATGCCAATTTCTATTTACCCTTCATAAGGACCCTTTTCATCGAATCCGTTCCGACTAAAGTGGGAGAGACTGGCACCGGCTAGCCACCTTATGCACCAAGTGCATGTCAGTCGGTGGAACCTGTCTCACGTAAGAGTACGTGTAAGGTCGGTCCGGGCCGCTTCATCCCACAATACCGTCGAAACAAGATTGCACTAGTAACGGTAAGCATATTGAACAAAATCAACGCCCACAACTACTTTGTGTTCTACTCGTGCAAAGAATCTATGCAATAGACCTAGCTCATGATGCCACTGTCGGGGAACGTAGCAGAAATTCAAAATTTTCCTACGTGTCACCAAGATCTATCTATGGAGAAACCAGCAACGAGGGGAAGGAGAGTGCATCTACATACCCTTGTAGATCGCTAAGCGGAAGCGTTCAAGTGAATGGGGTTGATGGAGTCGTACTCGTCGTGATTCAGATCACCGATGATCCTAGTGCTGAACG
>NW_025258000.1:0-1782 GCF_018294505.1 Triticum aestivum
TAACCTCTTCTTGTTCCGGCTCAGGGGTGAAGTCGGATTCACTGCCAGTGTCTACTTCAATGTTCTGGGTGAAGTAGAGCATTTCTTGAACCATTTTTTGGAAAGACGTGTTTCTTGGAAGAATTCACCTTCATATGTGTCTGGGTTAATGTGAGGTTCATAATCCTCTTCATTGGGGGGGTGTTCTAACACGTGGCGGCACTTCATAAACGACATCCCAACCATTCAAATTTGGATCAGTTTGGCAGGCCCACGGTAGATAGAAAACTTGGGTCACCTGTTGAGCCGTAATATAGACATCGGGAACATCTAAATGGGTGCTTTGTTTGATTTCGACTAGCCCTATATGTTCATGAGTCCTTCTAGTCTCCTTCGGCTGGAACCAATAACATTTGAAGACTATGACATTCGGAGGGTTTTCATCAAAGATAGAAGTTCATAAATTGCTTCAACTCTCCCATAATACTCGGTACCTCCATCGCCGATAGCAGAGACACAACAATTCGTAGACTTACGGTCGGCCATAGATAGCTCTTTGCCGAAGGTACAAAAGCGATACCCGTTGATGTCGTATTTGTCAAATGAACGGACCTTATAGTCAAAACCATTAGCGACTTGTCTCAATTGGGCGTCCATAGACTCTGAATTAGCCTACAAGTTTAATACGAAAGGATTGTTCCATTAGCCGCAAATCAGACGAAGAAATGAGAATGGTCTAATGGAAATTACCGTTCATTTGAACCAACAGATGAATCCGGCAAAGCCGCCTCCTTGCTTTGCCAGAAGATCATACTCTTTGATGGATTCCTTCTCGATCTCCACTCCATCTGAGAATTTGGCAACATATCGACTGTATCAAATATCCGGGAATAAGAGCAGTTCAAAGGAATTATAAGTTGCGAAACAATGTACCGCAAGAACTTACTCGATGTACGGCCGCCCTTCTGTTAGGTTGTTGAAGACATACAACGAAATGGTCCGCCATTCTTCGACATCCAACGATATTGGTTTCAAAGCACCGGCTGGTGTGAGATTCCCTTTGAATAGGCTGAGGTTGGATCCACCTTTTTTAGGGTCGCCAGCATTGTACCGAGGCTTCGGATTATGCAAATGACGATTTTTGGCTTCATAGTGTGCTGTCACGAAGTTTGCCGCCTCCTTAGTAATGAATGCCTCGGCCATCGATGCTTCAATTCTACGTTCATTTTTACATTTTTCTCGGAGCGTCTTCTGCATCCTCTCAGTTGCATAGCACCAACGATTTTGCACGCCCCCCCCCCCCAATATTGCCTCGGTCGGGAGATGCAAAATCAAGTGTTGCATTGGATTAAAGAAGCCTGGCGGAAAGATCTTATCTAACTTGCAGATCAACTCCGGCACCAACTCTTCCATTTCTTCTAGCACGGCAGGCGATAGTTCTTTCGCACAAAGAACACGGAAGAAATAGCTCAGCTCTGCCAATACTAGCCATTCATCCTCAGGGATAAAGCCATGCAACATCACCAGCATTACCCGCTCAATACATATGTGCCAATCATGACTCTCGAGACAAAATATTTTCAATTTTTCAAGACTCGCTCCCCTCTTTAGATTCGCTGCATACCCATCGGGGAACATCAATTGCATTTTCACCCACAAGATAATTTCCCTCATAGCTGGCCTTCCAAGATTGAACCATGCCTTTGGCTTCGTCCAATTCTGCTTTCCTTTTGATTCTTGCATGTTTTGTAACGGTCTATCACATAGCGCCTCTTGATCAACTCTAGCCTTAGTATTATCCTT
>NW_025258001.1:0-1782 GCF_018294505.1 Triticum aestivum
GAACGTGTCGGTCATCAGCAAATGGGTCCGGGCTGTAGCACTGGGCTAGCAGGACTCCGGTAAACCGGGCTGTAGCGGGCTAACAGGACTCCGGTACTCAAAGCGTGACATTTCCCCGAAGGGACAGACACAGGAACGAAGAAGGACACATGCCGGCCAGCCTAAGTGTTCCAGAGCAGTAGCAAGCTACCATGGCTCAGCGGTAACACTAGGAGACATTTCCCGGTAAGAGAGGCTACTAAAGATAAACAACTAGATAGTCAGATCCCACACATACCAAGCATTTCAATCATACACACAATATGCTCGATATGTGCAATACAACGAAGCATCACAACATGACTCTACGACACAAGTACTTTATTCATTAGGCTCCGAGGAGCGAGATATTACAAACAGGGGTCTCATGACCCAACAATCAGAGCATACAAGTCAAAGCACAAGCGGAAGCTATCATGTCTGAGTACAGACATCTATAAATGAAAAAGGCTGAGAAGCCTGACTATCTATCAGATCCTGCCGAGGGCACAAGATCGTAGCTGAGGTAACAAGCTAAACGTCGAAGTCCACGCGGAAACTACTAGCGAGACCGAAGTCTCTCTGCAAAAACATAAAATAGGCAAACGTGAGTACAAATGTACCCAGCAAGACTTACATCAGAACTAACTACATATGCATCATTATCAACAAAGGGGTGGTGGGGTTTAACTGCAGCAAGCCAGCTTTGACTCGGTGGCTATCCTAAACTACGACCGCAAGCGACTCTTTTGAGGTGGCGCACACGAGTCCACATATTCACCATATCAATACACCACTATGGATCCGCTTCCGTCTCCCTACGAGAACGCCATCCATAGCACTCACGCTTATCTTGCGTATTTTAGAGTATCCACTTTCACTTGTCTATGAACTGATATAAGCAACCCAGAAGTCCTTTTCCGCGGACACGGCTATTCGAATAGATGATGTTAACCCTGCAGGGGTGTACTTCTTCATACATGTTTCCACCACTTAGCGTCTGCACACGACATGTGCTCGGCAGACTTCAAGCGAAAGCCGACGTGGGTGTAGACCACGACCTGCCTAAACACTCAAGTCTCTAGTCCAGGTTTATCGC
The DNA here is from genome assembly GCF_018294505.1 of Triticum aestivum. Taxonomy (NCBI): domain Eukaryota; kingdom Viridiplantae; phylum Streptophyta; class Magnoliopsida; order Poales; family Poaceae; genus Triticum; species Triticum aestivum. The sequence goes on from NW_025258001.1 coordinate 1,118, forward strand.
CTATTCGGGTTCCATCCATGAGGAGATCCGGCCGGAGTTTCGCTCACAGCCCCAAACGATGTGAACAGGGTTCCCGAGATACCAAACGGGCATCCGGTACACCGTGCCACGTACCTACCGCATCATAGCCCACCCCTACGGTCAGCGCTGTCCACGGCCTCCAGTAAGCTACAAACACCAGAAACTACTTGCAACTCCTGGATAGAGGACTAGGGTGAATAAGAAGTCGAGCGGGGTCATATTTCAGGGCCCAATGCATGGTAGTAGCTGAATCATGGATCACAAACACAGAACTCAGTTCCTGAGGACGGCTGCAATGAGACAACCCACCATGTACTCCTACATGGCCTCTCACCGCTACCTTTACCAAATCGTGTTCACACACTTAGCTCACACACAGTAGGACATGTTCACACGCCTCTGATTCATCCCCGATGAATCAGACCTGACTCAACTCTAAGCAGTAGCAGGCATGACAAACAAACATGAATGAGTAGGCACAACAGGGCTCAAACAACTCCTACTCATGCTAGTGGGTTTCATCTAATTACTGTGGAATGACAGGTCATGTAGAGGATAAAGGGGTTCAGCTACCGCAGCAAGTAACAGATGAATCGATGTTGTCCTAATGCAGTAAAAGAGAGCAGGAGCGAGAGAGTGGGATT
>NW_025258002.1:0-1782 GCF_018294505.1 Triticum aestivum
GTTAAACCCCCCCTGTCACTGACGTGTGGCCCCCACACGTCAGGTTTGACTTCAGCCAGCCGCAGTTGACCACTGACGTCATGCTGACGTCATGCTGGCGCAATAATTATAATTTCTGGATTTAATTTAAATCAGGAAATTCCAGAATATTTTTTTAAACTTCAAAAATTCATAACTTTTATTCTGTAACTCCAAATTGGACAAATTATATATGAAAAATGATCAGAAAAATCCAATCTATCCATCTGTACTATTTTCATGCATGATCAAACAAGTTAAATTGATGTTTTAAGCAGAACAAGGAAAAGCACTTTAAAAGGCCATGTTTGAGTTTGAAATTTGAATCTTTGATTCAAATTTGTTCAAACCCCTCTGGTTTTAGTTGCATTAGCCCAACACACTCATATTGCCATGTTTCATGCATGCATCATATTGTTGCACATTGTTTGGTGATGCTTGTGTATCGGTGTCCTTTGCGACAGGTTCTGCCTCCGAGGAGTACCGTGATTACCCTAACGAAGAACCGTATCCGTGCATCGAACCATCAGGCAAGCAACCAACCATTTGATCATATCGATACAATCCCATGTTCTCGCTCCTGCTCTCTTTTACTGCATTAAGACAACGCGATTCAAACTACTGTGTGCTACGGTAGTTGAACCCATTTCCTCTGCATGACCTGTCATTGCCACAGTAACTAGATGAAACCCACTAGCATGTGTAGGAGTTGATTGAGCCATGTGTATGTGTTGTTCCTACCTTGCTATGCCTGCTATGCTTAGAGTCGTGTCAGGTCTGGTTCATCTGGGTGATGGGCTAGAGTGAAATGTTAATGTCGGTAATGAGAATGGTGTGGTGAACACGATTTGGTAAAGGTATCGATGAGAGGCCATGTAGGAGTACATGGTGGGTTGTTTCATTGAAGCCGACCTTAAGCACTGAGATCTGTATATGTGATTTAAGATACAACTACTACCATGCATTGGGCCCTGAAATATGACCCCGCTCGACTTCTTATTCACCCTAGCTCTCTGTCCAGGAGTTGCAAGTAGTTTCTGGTGTTTGTAGCCTACTGGAGGCCGTGGACAGCGTTGACCGTAGGGGTGGGCTGTGATGCGGTAGGTACGTGGCCGGGTGTACCGAATACCCGTTAGGTATCTCGGGAACCCTGTTCACATCGTTCGGGGCCGTATGGGAAACCTCGGCCGGACTCCCTGCAGATGGAACCTGAATAGGCGATAAACCTGGACTAGAGGCTTAAGTGTTTAGGTAGGTCGTGGTCTACACCCATGTCGGCTTTCGCTTGAAGTCTGCCGAGCACATGTCGTGTGCAGACGCTAAGTGGTGGAAACATGTATGAGGAAGTACACCCCTGCAGGGTTATCATGATCTATTCGAATAGCCGCGTCCGCGGTAAAGGACTACTTGGTTGCCTATACAGTTCATAGACAAGTAAATGGAAACTACTAAAAGCCTCAAGATAAGTGTGAGTGCCGAGGATGGCTCTTCCGTAGGAAGACGGAGGTGGATCCTCAGTAGTGTATTGAAGTGGTGAGTAGTGGACTCGTGTGCGCAAAACCATTTCAAGTTGGAGTATCGTAGGATAGCCTAGCCAAGAGTCAAAGCTGGCTTGCTGCAATAACTCCACCAACCCTTCTTGATACTATGCATGTATGTAGGATCTGATGTAAGTCTTGCTGAGTACCTTTGTACTCATGTTGCTATAATCTACATTTTTACAGAAGACGCTGCAACCCCTTCTGATGGGTTCTATGTAGACGT
>NW_025258003.1:0-1782 GCF_018294505.1 Triticum aestivum
GCCCGGAGGACTACATCATCATCAACGACACCGGCTCCGACCTTAGCGATGATGACTTTGAAGACGAAGTTGGAGCAGACATCATGGAGTCTTCAACCGAGGAATATTTTTAGTAGACCACCACATCAGTAGTAGTATTCCACCATGTAAATAGAATAGTCCAAGCACTTTTGCAATAGTTCTAGACCGATTGTATGCCTTGCTTGATTGATTGAGTGAAATGATTGTGTTTGTCTCATGTGCATATGGGTAGTGCTTTCTCATTAGACCTCATTCTATTCTAATCTCTCCCCTCTAAACCCATCAGATGCCTCCGAGACGTGACCTCGGATTTGCTTTCCCACCGGAGCTCACTCAGTTGATCCAGCAACATAATATCCTGATGCAGTTGTTAGTTCAGAACCAAGGCAACAACAACAACAACAACAACAACAACAACAACAACAACAATCCACCACCACCACCACCAGTTGACAACTTAGCCCATTTTTTGAGGTTGCGGCCGCCGGTGTTTTCCAGTAGCACCGAGCCTATAGTAGCAGATGATTGGCTCCGCAGGATTGGAAGGGAGTTAACCACTGCATGATGTACCGATGCTGAGAAGGTGCGTTTTGCTGCACATCAGTTGGATGGACCAGCAGCCTCATGGTGGGATAATTACACTGTCACCTACCTATAGCCACGGTGACATGGGACCAGTTTCAGCAAGCTTTCCGTACAGCCCATGTCTCAACTGGAGAAATGAGTATGAAGAAGCATGAGTTTCGCAACTTACGCCAGGGGAACCGTACTGTGGCTCAGTACGCGGATGAGTTTAGCAAGTTATCTCGCTATGCCCCTAATGATGTGGACACAGATGCCGCAAAGCAGGAGAAGTTTATGGAAGGGCTGAATGATGAGATGAGCATGCAGTTGATGGTGGCAACATTCAACAACTATCAGGAGTTGGTAGATAAGGCTCTTATGATTGAAGGGAAGGAGCAGCAGATTGAGAGCCGTAAGAGGAAGTATGGACAAGGGAGGTATAACTCAGGAGCCCAGCAGAAGCCTCGCCTAACCTGGAAGTCGGGAGGACTTGTTCATAACCATGGAGGCCACACCCATAATGGAGGAAGTAACCATAACCATACTTGCCCAAGGAATGGGAATGGGAATGGAGCAAGCAACAATCATAACCGCCCAAATCCAGCCACACCCACCAAGAGAGACCTAAGCCACGTTACTTGTTTCAAGTGCGGGAAGACTGGACACTATGCCACGGAGTGCCCTGAAGGGAAGAATGGAAACGGAAATGGGAGCGCTGGGAAGAAGCCCAATCCATTCAGCAAAGGACAAGTGAACCATGTTAACTTGGAGGAGGTTGAAGAGCAGCCAGACGCCGTTATAGGTCAGTTTTTGGTTAAGTCATTTACTGCTCTTGTTATTTTTGACACTGGTGCATCGCATTCATACATATCAAGGGAATTCGTGGATAAGTTTAAACTACCTACCCAAACCCTTAGGACCCCTCTGTTAGTAAGTTCACCTGGAGCAGAGTATATGGCTAGTCGATGGTGCGACCAGATACCCTTAACCATTGGCAACCATGTTTTTCCGTCCGACCTAATTATCTTGGAGTCACAAGGATTGGATGTGATATTAGGAATGGACTGGATGTCAAAGTACGGAGGAAGCATTGACTGTGTTAGTAAGTCAATTTGTCTCACCACCCCGGAGGGAAAAAGGATCAAGTATATATCTAGGCATGCGTCTAGAAGTAGCCAAGTAAATACCCTCATGGGA
>NW_025258004.1:0-1782 GCF_018294505.1 Triticum aestivum
ATACACAACTTCAAAAGGGCACATCTTAGTAGTAGAATGCAATGAACGATTATAAGCAAATTCAATATGAGGCAAGCATTCCTCCCACATTTTCTTATTATTCTTCAAAACAGCCCTAAGCATAGTAGACAACGTTCTATTGACTACTTCAGTTTGTCCATCAGTTTGGGGGTGACAAGTAGTACTAAAAAGCAGTTTAGTCCCCAACTTAGCCCATAAACATCTCCAAAAGTGGCTAAGAAATTTAGTATCACGATCTGAAACAATAGTATTTGGCACACCATGCAAGCGAATAATTTCACGAAAGAACAAATCAGCAACATTAACATCATCATCGCTTTTATGACATGGTATAAAGTGTGCCATTTTCGAGAATCTATCCACGACAACAAATATGCTATCCCTCCCCTTCTTTGTTCGAGGTAAACCTAAAACAAAGTCCATAGATATATCCTCCCAAGGAACACTAGGTACAGGCAAAGGCATATATGAACCATGAGGATTGAGTCGTGACTTAGCTTTTTGACATGTAGTGCAGCGAGCAATAAAACGCTCAACATCCCGTCTCATCTTTGGCCAAAAGAAATGTGTAGCAAGTACGTCCTCCATCTTCTTCACGCCAAAGTGTCCCATTAGTCCTCCTCCATGCGCCTCCTGCAACAACAAAAGACGAACGGAGCTAGCTGGAATGCATAGCTTGTTAGCACGAAACACAAATCCATCGTTAACAACAAACTTGTTCCACATTCTTCCTTCTTTACAATTATGCATTACATCTTTAAAATCAGCATCATGCACATATTGATCTTTGATGGTCTCCAAACCAAATATTTTGAAGTCAAGTTGTGAAAGCATAGTATAGCGATGAGACAATGCATCAGGAATAACATTTTCTTTTCCCTTCTTATGTTTAATGACATAAGGAAAAGTCTCAATGAATTCAACCCATTTAGTATGTCTACGATTCAGTTTAGCTTGACTTTTAATATGTTTCAAAGATTCATGATCAGAATGTATAACAAATTCTTTGGGCCATAAATAATGTTGCCATGTTTCTAAAGTCCGAACAAGAGCATATAATTCTTTATCATAAGTATAATAATTCAGACTAGGCCCACTCAATTTTTCAGAAGAATATGCAACAGGTTTGCCATCTTGTAATAACACACCGCCTAATCCAATTCCACTAGCATCACATTCAAGCTCAAAAGTCTTATTAAATTAGGAAGTTGGAGTAAAGGAGCATGTGTCAACTTATCTTTCAATACCGAGAAGGCTTCTTCCTGTGCGGTACCCCAAAGAAAAGGCACATCTTTCTTTGTAAGCTCATTAGGAGGTGCAGCAATGGTGCTGAAATCTCTCACAAAACGCCTATAGAATCCAGCGAGGCCAAGAAAACTCCTCACTTGTGTGACCGTTTTGGGTTGCGGCCAACTCTCAATAGCTTCAATCTTGGCTTTATCAACTTCAATTCCCTGTGGAGTAACAACATAGCCAAGAAAAGATACTCGGTCGGTGCAAAAGGTGCACTTCCCAAGGTTACCAAACAAACGTGCATCACGTAGAGCAATAAAAACAGCACGTAAATGTTCCAAATGTTCTTCCAAAGATCTGCTATAAATCAATATGTCATCAAAGTAAACTACCACAAATCGTCCAATGAAAGCACGTAAAACTTCGTTCATTAATCTCATGAAAGTACTAGGTGCATTAGTTAACCCAAAAGGCATGACTAACCACTCATATAATCCAAACTTAGTTTTAAATGCTGTTTTCCATTCA
>NW_025258005.1:0-1782 GCF_018294505.1 Triticum aestivum
AAAATCCAATCTATCCATCTGTACTATTTTCATGCATGATCAAACAAGTTAAATTGATGTTTTAAGCAGAATAAGGAAAAGCACTTTAAAAGGCCATGTTTGAGTTTGAAATTTGAATCTTTGATTCAAATTTGTTCAAACCCTTCTGGTTTTAGTTGCATTAGCCCAACACACTCATATTGCCATGTTTCATGCATGCATCATATTGTTGCACATTGTTTGGTGATGGTTGTGTATCGGTGTCCTTTACGACAGGTTCTGCCTCCGAGGAGTACCGTGATTACCCTAACGAAGAACCGTATCAGTGCATCGAACCATCAGGCAAGCAACCAACCATTTGATCATATCGATACAATCCCATGTTCTCGCTCCTGCTCTCTTTTACTGCATTAAGACAACGCGTTTCAAACTGCTGTGTGCTACGGTAGTTGAACCCATTTCCTCTGCATGACCTGTCATTGCCACAGTAACTAGATGAAACCCCCTAGCATGTGTAGGAGTTGTATGAGCCATATGTATGTGTTGTTCCTACCTTGCTATGCCTGCTATGCTTAGAGTCGTGTCAGGTCTGGTTCATCTGGGTGATGGGCTAGAGTGAAATGATTATGTCGGTAATGAGAGTGGTGGTGAACACGATTTGGTAAAGGTATCGATGAGAGGCCATGTAGGAGTACATGGTGGGTTGTTTCATTGAAGCCGGCCTTAAGCACTGAGATCTGTATGTGTGATTTAAGATACAGCTACTACCATGCATTGGGCCCTGAAATATGACCCCGCTCGACTTCTTATTCACCCTAGCTCTCTGTCCAGGAGTTGCAAGTAGTTTCTGGTGTTTGTAGCCTACTGGAGGCCATGGACAGCGCTGACCGTAGGGGTGGGCTGTTATGCGGTAGGTACGTGGCACGGTGTACCGAATACCCGTTAGGTATCTCGGGAACCCTGTTCACATCGTTCGGGGCCGTATGGGAAACCTCGGCCGGATTCCCTGCGGATGGAACCTGGATAGGCGATAAACCTGGACTAGAGGCTTAAGTGTTTAGGTAGGTCGTGGTCTACACCCACGTCGGCTTTCGCTTGAAGTCTGCCGAGCACATGTCGTGTGCAGACGCTAAGTGGTGGAAACATGTATGAAGAAGTACACCCCTGCAGGGTTAACATGATCTATTCGAATAGCCGCGTCCGCGGTAAAGGACTACTTGGTTGCCTATATAGTTCATAGACAAGTAAATGGAAACTACTAAAAGCCTCAAGATAAGTGTGAGTGCCGAGGATGGCTCTTCCGTAGGAAGACGGAGGCGGATCCTCGGTAGTGTATTGAATTGGTGAGTAGTGGACTCGTGTGCGCAAAACCATTTCAAGTTGAAGTATCGTAGAATAGTCTAGCCAAGAGTCAAAGCTGGCTTGCTGCAATAACTCCACCAACCCTTCTTGATAATATGCATGTACGTAGGATCTGATGTAAGTCTTGCTGAGTACCTTTGTACTCATGTTGCTATAATTTACATTTTTACAGAAGACGCTGCAACCCCTTCTGATGGGTTCTATGTAGACGTTGACATCAACGAGTAGGCTAAAGGCCCAGGTGGTGATCCTGAGCTTGTGAAGGACCACGTAGTATAGCTAGGCTTTCCAAGCCTCTTTTATTTTACTAGTTGTCTGTACTCAGACAATGTACTTCCGCTGCTGGTTTGTATGACTGTATGACTTGTATGTTGGGTCGTGAGACCCGTACCTTTGTGTATGTTATGTATGGCTCCCTAAGCCTTAAATAAAGTACTTGTG
>NW_025258006.1:0-1782 GCF_018294505.1 Triticum aestivum
ATGCAAGCATGAATCGTCCTACCCCTGTCCTTTTCTTGTTATCCCTGATCTCTGTTAGATCCTTTACAAAGTAACAAGATATATGGCCACCGTACAGGCCCTTTCCCGGCTCCAAAGTTTAATACTAGAATTTTAATTTCCTTGCTCTCGTAAAGCAATGCGAATTGAGCATAGGAAAGCAAATTCGACCAATACCTTGCGTCCTTTCTAAAGAGGGAAATGAAAGGCAGAGGTTGCCCCTGATTAGTTTGTGGTGGTTGGCATGGACCATTTTAGGGCAGATGTATAGCAAGATTTAATCAGCAACTTCAAATATATTAATTAAAAGTAGTTCTGAGTGGAGTTACTATCAAACTTTTGATCTTCCGGTTGATACTTTAGATGTGGTTGTCAATAAATTAATCAAGTTATTCCCTTTTCTCTATAATTATCCCATTACTCAGGTTAATGAACTTCATGCTTATCATCATTTGGTTACACATAGTCCAGAGCAGATGTTACGGGCGTATGCATATTTTCTACAACCCAAAACATAACTATATGTTTTGGAAGAGAAAATACTTGTTTGCATTAAGTTGTTGGGACACCCTAATTTGAAACAGAAGAGAGGAACTTCGAAGAACTTCTGTCTATGAGGACACCTTGATGGCTCTCAGTATGCCCCCCCCCCCAAGCCATTAACATGAAAATTATCCCCCTGCAAAAAAACACATGGAATTTAGCACTCTAGGATGCTGGAATATCTGGTTACAAAGAAATGGGGTTTCTTTTAGAAATGTGAACCATTCCACTCAGGCTTGGAGCTGAGGTGCATGAAGTAGGTAGATGGCTTGGTTGCTGACGACGGTTCCATGGACACAGATGAGGACTCTTTGGCCAAGGCTATGCGGCGCAAAGTAGCGCAGAACCTCGACAGCCAAGGTATTACATCATCACCCAAATCCTTTTTAGCTTTTTTCAATGTAGCCATTGCGTCTAAGTTGAATAATGTGGGTGTTAGTCTAGGAAAGAATGAGAAGGATATTTCTATTTCGACTAATGCTTTAAAACATTTGGAATATGACCGACTAAAAGTCACTCCACGTGTTTCTAGCAAGTCTTATGTCTCCCATACCGATGAAGAGGAGTTGCATGCCACATTCGTTGGTCAGGTACTCTCTCACTTTGTAGGAGCGGTTTCATACGTGGGCCTAGATGAACCCGAGCTTAGCTCACTAATTGAGCTTAATTACAATATCCGGGCATAAATCAAAGACCGCACGTTCGAAAAAAGATAGTAAGTCCCACAAGAGGGCGAAATGTTCTAAAGCTCCTATTGTTTCCTCATGAATGAAATGTTTTTTAATAGCAGAGGTCTTCGTGACTTGGCTAAACATTTATTCATTGCGGAATGTAATAGGGAATACAATTTAGATTTCTTGGCTATCTTTGAAACAAGGAGATGTGATTTCTCAGTAAGTCTGCTAAACCGTCTGTCTGGCGGGATAAACTTTACTTGGGTTTCACGATTGCCTAGAGGTCGTTCTGGGGGCATTTACTTGGGGTAAATACAGGGACTATGGATGTTTTGGCCAGTTTGGATGGTGAGTTTCATGTTAAACTCTATATTCGCAACAAGGCCGACAACTTCACATGGACCCTCGTTGTCGTGTATGGGGCAGCCCAAGACGAGTTCAAGGTTGACTTTCTCCGTGAATTGGTTAATCTGGCAAAAGATAATCCATACCCCATTCTTATAGGTGGGGATTTTAATTTGCTTCGATTCCCAAATGAGAAAAGTTG
>NW_025258007.1:0-1781 GCF_018294505.1 Triticum aestivum
GAAATCAACCCTATCTCTTGTTTCCCCACACATACGGACTCTAAAAATAGCCTATACTTATGTATTTCGAAATTACATGGGCCTGACCCAATAATAAGGTGACGCAACACCTAAAATAGCCTCGGGACGAAATTTATGAAGTGGCATCTTGTATATTTCGTCCAAGGCTTCATGCACCCATTATGGTGGCTTCAAAGTCCTGAAATCATCACTTGTAACTCCGTTCTTGTTCCCCTTGCGCATGCCATCATCTCCATGCTTGTTCTTGCTCCAATGTTCATCCTTCTCCAAGCTAGGCCCTTCATTTGTAAGCAAAACAAATGTATCCAATTTAGGCAGCATCATCTTCTCATGAACATTAGAATCATTACCAAGAAACGAAAGTACCTGGTAATTTAGTTGGCGTGCACGAGCTCTAGTAATTGGTCCAGTATGTATAGCAGCAGGGGCTGTGGGTGTAACAATTGTATTGATGTCCTCATCATCCTCCCCTTCTTGAAATGAAGTCGTCCTCGACGGAAGTTCATCTTCCTCACCCAAATAAGGCTTCAAATCTGCAATGTTAAAAGTGGGACTAACCCCAAAATCTGCAGGCAGCTCAAGTTTATATGCATTATCATTTATTTTCTCTAACACCTTAAAGGGACCATCAGCACGTGGCATTAACTTTGATGTGCGCAAATCAGGAAATCTATCCTTACGCAAATGTAACCAAACAAGATCTCCAGGTGCAAACACAACATGTTTTCTACCCTTATCTCCAGCAAGTTTATATTTAGCATTCATGCGCTCAATGTTTTTCTTAGTTAACTCATGCATTTTTAAAATCAATTCAGCACGTTGTTTAGCATCAAAATTAACCTTCTCCGAAGATGGATGAGGCAACAAATCAATAGGTGCATGAGGTAGGAAACCATACACAACTTCAAAAGGGCACATCTTAGTAGTAGAATGCAATGAACGATTATAAGCAAATTCAATATGAGGCAAGCATTCCTCCCACATTTTCTTATTATTCTTCAAAACAGCCCTAAGCATAGTAGACAACGTTCTATTGACTACTTCAGTTTGTCCATCAGTTTGGGGGTGACAAGTAGTACTAAAAAGCAGTTTAGTCCCGAACTTAGCCCATAAACATCTCCAAAAGTGGCTAAGAAATTTAGTATCACGATCTGAAACAATAGTATTTGGCACACCATGCAAGCGAATAATTTCACGAAAGAACAAATCAGCAACATTAACAGCATCATCACTTTTATGACATGGTATAAAGTGTGCCATTTTCGAGAATCTATCCACGACAACAAATATGCTATCCCTCCGCTTCTTTGTTCGAGGTAAACCTAAAACAAAGTCCATAGATATATCCTCCCAAGGAACACTAGGTACAGGCAAAGGCATATATAAACCATGAGGATTGAGTCGTGACTTAGCTTTTTGACATGTAGTGCAGCGAGCAATAAAACGCTCAACATCCCGTCTCATCTTTGGCCAAAAGAAATGTGTAGCAAGTACGTCCTCCGTCTTCTTCACGCCAAAGTGTCCCATTAATCCTCCTCCATGCGCCTCCTGCAACAACAAAAGACGAACGGAGCTAGCTGGAATGCATAGCTTGTTAGCACGAAACACAAATCCATCGTTAACAACAAACTTGTTCCACATTCTTCCTTCTTTACAATTCTGCATTACATCTTTAAAATCAGCATCATGCACATATTGATCTTTGATGGTCTCCAAACCAAATATTTTGAAGTCAAGTTGTGAAAGCATAGTATAGCGAC
>NW_025258008.1:0-1781 GCF_018294505.1 Triticum aestivum
ATGGAAATCACTTTGGGACCCCAAAACAGTGAGTAATCGTCCATGAAACGGGCCAGAATCGGCCAAAACTGCGGGTGTTGATGACCAACACGTAATCACACCTTGGGGTTCAACAACTATGGAAATCGCTTCGGGACCCCAAAACGGTGAGTAATAGTGCACGAAACAGGTCAGAATTGGACCAAACTGTGAGTGTTGACGGCGGACACATAAACGCACCCCGGGTTCATCAATCGAGGAAATCGCTCTGTGTACTCAAAACGCTAAGTAATAGTGCATGAAACAGACAAGAATCGGCCAAGTAAGTGAGTGTTGATGACTGACACGTAAATGCAGCCTGGTGTTTGTCAATCATGGAAATGCCTCCAAGACCCCAAAACTGAGTAATAGTGCAAGAAACGTGCCAGAATTGGACCAAATTGTGATTGTTGATGACCGACACGTAAGCGCACCTTGGAGTTCGACAACCATGGAAATCGCTTTCGGACCCCAAAACGGTGAGTAATAGTCCATGAAACGGGCCAGAATCGGCCAAAACTGCGGGTGTTGATGACCAACACGTAAGCACACCTTGGGTTTCAACAACTACGGAAATCGCTTCAGGACCCCAAAGCGGTGAGTAATAGTCCATGAAACGGGTCAGAATTGGCCAAACCTGTGAGTGTTGACGACGGACACATAAACGCACCCCGGGGTTCGTCAATCGTGGAAATCGCTTTGGGTCCCAAAACCCTGAGTAATAGTGCATGGAACGGACAAGAATCGGCCAAATATGTGAGTGTTGATGACCGACACGTAAACGCACCCCGGGGTTCGTCAATCATGGAAATGACTCTGAAACCCCAAAACTGAGTAATAGTCCCAGAAACGGGCCAGAATCGGCCAAAACTGTGATTGTTGATGACCGACACGTAAGCGCACCTTGGAGTTCGACAAGGGACCCCAAAACAGTGAGTAATAGTCCATGAAACGGGCCAGAATTGGCCAAAACTACGAGTGTTGGTGACCAACACGTAAGCACACATTGGGGTTCAACAACTATGGAAATCGCTTCGGGACCCCGAAACGGTGAGATATAGTCCACGAAACAGGTCAGAATTAGACCAAACTGTGAGTGTTGACGACAGACACATAAACGCACACCGGGGTTCATCAATCGTGGAAATCGCTTCGGGTCCCCAAAACGCTGAGTAATAGTGCATGAAATGGACACGAATCGGCCAAATATGTGTGTGTTGATGACCGACACGTAAAGGCACCCCAGGATTCGTCAAATGTGTAAATGACTCCGGGACCCCGAAACTGAGTAATAGTCCAAGAAACGGGCAAGAATCGGCGCAAACTGTGATTTTTTATGACTGACACGTAAGCGCACCTTGGAGTTCGACAACCATGGAAATCACTTTGGGACCCCAAAACAGTGAGTAATCGTCCATGAAACGGGCCAGAATCGGCCAAAACTGCGGGTGTTGATGACCAACACGTAATCACACCTTGGGGTTCAACAACTATGGAAATCGCTTCGGGACCCCAAAACGGTGAGTAATAGTGCACGAAACAGGTCAGAATTGGACCAAACTGTGAGTGTTGACGGCGGACACATAAACGCACCCCGGGTTCATCAATCGAGGAAATCGCTCTGTGTACTCAAAACGCTAAGTAATAGTGCATGAAACAGACAAGAATCGGCCAAGTAAGTGAGTGTTGATGACTGACACGTAAATGCAGCCTGGTGTTTGTCAATCATGGAAATGCCTCCAAGACCCCAAAACTGAGTAATA
>NW_025258009.1:0-1781 GCF_018294505.1 Triticum aestivum
GGGTCCGAAATCAACCCTATCTCTTGTTTCCCCACACATACGGACTCTAAAAATAGCCTATACTTATGTATTTCGAAATTACATGGGCCTGGCCCAATAATAAGGTGACGCAGCACCTAAAATAGCCTCGGGACGAAATTTATGAAGTGGCATCTTGTATATTTCGTCCAAGGCTTCATGCACCCATTATGGTGGCTTCAAAGTCCTGAAATCATCACTTGTAACTCCGTTCTTGTTCCCCTTGCGCATGGCATCATCTCCATGCTTGTTCTTGCTCCAATGTTCATCCTTCTCCAAGCTAGGCCCTTCATTTGTAAGCAAAACAAATGTATCCAATTTAGGCAGCATCATATTCTCATGAACATTAGAATCATTACCAAGAAACGAAAGTACCTGGTAATTTAGTTGGCGTGCGCGAGCTCTAGTAATTGGTCCAGTATGTATAGCAGCAGGGCCTGTGGGTGTAACAATGGTATTGATGTCCTCATCATATGTGGAGCTGGGAAGGCTTATAATATGGTAGCAAAAAGGGTCAGCAATAATCAATTCAGAGATGCAAGGTTGAATAAACGCTCAACGACGGTACTGTGCTGGTCCTAGGCTAGACTGTGCTAGAGACGCGAGCCTAGAACACCAACAAAATCACGACGCGGCTCGTAAACAAGGGAAAAGCACACTCTGGATTTTTTTTTCGCTCTTTTTTTGCGCTCTTTTTTTTGCGCTGCTTTTTTTTTGCGAAAAATCACTATAATGGCGAGTGTCTCAAAACTCTTCCTAGCTCAAACTGACAGGATGGGCACGAAATTTTTTCGACCATTTTTTTTTTGACTGCCCGGACCCAAAAACTAGAAACGGGTCAAAAAAACTTCCTATAATGGCACCTGTCTCAAAACACTCAGAAACACCTAAAAATAGGATAGCCAGAATTTTTTTCGAAAAATGTGTTTTCGAAAAATTTTGGGCCTAAACGGAGCGTGGTTCCCCGACTCCGGCAAGGAAAGACGAATCGGAATCTAGATGGATCTCGAAAACAAACCTAATATGACAAGAACTCGGATTGGTGGTGGATATATGGTGGTAGATGGCAGCGGTGGTGGTATATGACAGCTGTGGTGGTATATGGATACGGATTCGAAGCGGTGGCGGATAAGCGGTGGTGGTAGATGGCAGGGGTGATGATGATGGAGCGGCGGCGGCGTGACAACTTATGACCAGAACTCGAAACTCTAAAAGACTAACGCTAAGACCAGCAACTAGACACGACGATGCAACCGCAAATTCAACAAAGCAAAACCCTAAAAAGATTATGCAAAGGCTCAGATTGGTTCGGATATGATAAACTAACCCTAATTTTCTTTTTGGCTTTTTCGTGGACTGTAGGTATGAAGAACAGACTCGATCTAAACTACGAAAAACTGTAAAATCTCACCGAGCAACCTGGAAATCTGATACCACTTGATAGAGGCAAAGGTGTCCCGTCTTTCGATGAGATGGTGGATTTCGCTTTGGTGGAAGTCGACTTTGACGATCCGACTACGAACGTGCGAGGACGTCGCGCCTTAGCAATCGCTAAACCAACTCCGAGAGGTTATTGACCACGCCGGAGCACGATCAACCTGACCACGAGGGTCTGTTTCCTGCGAGCAAACGAAGAACAAGCAAGAAACTGAGATTGCAATCTGGATATTGCGAATATAAGATGAAAGCTTTATTGATCAAGGTGGGGTTCTGTGACGCCTTTGTCTGGTCGTTGAACACAAACGAAGTACGCGAAGTTGCAG
>NW_025258010.1:0-1781 GCF_018294505.1 Triticum aestivum
CGCCGGAGGGGGCATCGATCACGGAGGGCTTCTACATCAACACCATAGCCTCTCCGATGATGTGTGAGTAGTTTACCTCAGACCTTCGAGTCCATAGTTATTAGCTAGATGGCTTCTTCTCTCTTTTTGGATCTCAATACAATGTTCTCCCCCTCTCTTGTGGAGATCTATTCGATGTAATCTTCTTTTGCGGTGTGTTTGTTGAGACCGATGAATTGTGGGTTTATGATCAAGTTTATCTATGAACAATATTTGAATCTTGTCTGAATTCTTTTATGTATGATTGGTTATCTTTGCAAGTCTCTTCGAATTATCAGTTTGGTTTGGCCTACTAGATTGATCTTTTTGCGATGGGAGAAGTGCTTAGCTTTGGGTTCAATCTTGCGGCGTCCTTTCCCAGTGACAGTAGGGGCAGCAAGGCACGTATTGTATTGTTGCCACCGAGGATAACAAGATGGGGTTTATATCATATTGCATGAGTTTATCCCTCTACATCATGTCATCTTACTTAAAGCGTTACTCTATTCTTTTGAACTTAATACTCTAGATGCATGCTGGATAGCGGTCGATGTGTGGAGTAATAGTAGTAGATGCAGGCAGGAATCGGGCTACTTGCCTCGGACGTGATGCCTATATACATGATCATACCTTGATATTCTCATAACTATGCTCAATTCTGTCAATTGCTCAACAGTAATTTGTCTACCCACCGAAATACTTATGCTCTCGAGAGAAGCCACTAGTGAAACCTATGGCCCCCCGGTCTATTTTCCATCATATTTAATCTCCCGTCAACAAGCTATTTCTGGCGCTGTTTTTATTTTGCTTTCTTTACGTTGCATCTTTATCATAAAAATACCAAAAATATTATCTTATCAGATCTCACTTTCATAAGTGACCATGAAGGGATTGACAACCCCTTTATTGCGTTGGTTGCGAGGATTTTATTTGTTTGTGTAGGTGCGAGGGACTCGTGTGTGGCCTCCTACTGGATTGATACCTTGGTTCTCAAAACTGAGGGAAATACTGACGCTGCTTTACTGCATCACCCTTTCCTCTTCAAGGAAAAACTAACGCAGTGCTCAAGAGGTAGCATGCACTACTACAACTGTAATGTGAAATTTTGGAAAATTCTAGAGGGATCAAGTCAGAGCAATAACATTTTATTCATCATAATTAATCAAATTATCATAGCATTTATAATTTTTTATACAGACACATATCTATTAAAAATTGTCAAAGTTATGCATCAAGATCTAAAAACAACGGATGTAATAAGATATAGGAAACAGTGGTGGCGCAACATACAAGCTATGGGGTCAGTTGAGGCCATATTTTTTGCGGAATAAGCACTAAAATTATTCTACACTATGAAGAAAAATATCAACAAAATTAATAATGACGCAGAGGTTCTTCCGGCTGGCTTCACCACTATTACGAAATCTGAAATTTATTTTAGGGAAATACAAATCCAACTCCCCACCTAAGGAGCGCCAGTATTTAACCACATATATTAATTACCACCACCATTAACTATACAGTGGATCATAACTATAGTAGTTCAGATTTATTTGTACCAAATATGATAGTATACTCCAGTGTCCAGTACTAAGCACAACAAACTGATCATAAAGCACACAGGTTAGAAGAATACCGGAAAGCGCAAAGGTCACACACAGCTCATTTACTGCTGAAATCCACGTCGACATTGTCAGGTAAACATGAGTCGGATGTACATGCAGCTTGAATTGTCCTTTTTGTAAGTCAACGTGTTTTTTTTT
>NW_025258011.1:0-1781 GCF_018294505.1 Triticum aestivum
CGTCCTTCTTGAAGTTCTTTTTACCCTTGCCTTTCTTGAACTTAGTGGTTTTATTGACCATCAACACTTGATGTTCCTTCCTGACTTCTACCTCTGCTGATTTCAGCATAGCAAATACTTTAGGAATGGTCTTTTCCATCCCCTGCATATTGAAGTTCATCACAAAGCTCTTGTAGCTTGGTGGAAGCGACTGGAGGATTCTGTCAATGACCGCATCATCCGGGAGATTAACTCCCAGCTGAGTCAAGCGGTTATGCAACCCAGACATAGTGAGTATGTGCTCACTGACAGAACTGTTTTCCTCCATCTTACAGCTGAAGAATTTGTCGGAGACTTCATATCTCTCGACCCGGGCATGAGCTTGGAAAACCATTTTCAGCTCTTCGAACATCTCATATGCTCCATGTCTCTCAAAACGCTTTTGGAGCCCCGGCTCTAGGCTGTAAAGCATGCCGCACTGAACGAGGGAGTAGTCATCGGAACGTGCCTGCTAAGCGTTCATAACATCTTGTTCTGCAGGGAGAACGGGTGCGTCACCAAGCGGTGCTTGTAGGACATAATCTTTCTTGGCAGCTATGAGGATGATCCTCAGGTTCCGGACCCAGTCCGTATAGTTGCTGCCATCGTCTTTCAGCTTGGTTTTCTCTAGGAACGCGTTGAAGTTGAGGACTACGTTGGCCATTTGATCTACAAGACATATTGTAAAATATTTAGACTAAGTTCATGATAATTAAGTTCAACCAATCAAATTATTAGTGAACTCCCACTTAGATTAGACATCCCTCTAGTCATCTAAGTATTACATGATCCGAGTTAAACTAGACCGTGTCCGATCATCACGTGAGACGGACTAGTCAACATCGGTGAACATCTTCATGTTGATCGTATCTTCAATACGACTCATGCTCGACCTTTCGGTCTTCTGTGTTCCGAGGCCATGTCTGTACATGCTAGGCTCGTCAAGTCAACCTAAGTGTTTGCATGTGTAAATCTGTCTTACACCCGTTGTATGTGAACGTCTGAATAAAACACCCGATCATCACGTGGTGTTTTGAAACAACGAACTGTCGCAACGGTGCACAGTTAGGGGGAACACTTCTTGAAATTAGTATGAGGGATCACCTTATTTACTATCGTCGTTCTAAGTAAACAAGATGCAAAACATGATAAACATCACATGCAATCAAATAATAAACGTGACATGATATGGCCAATATCACATAGCTCCTTTGATCTCCATCTTGGGGCTCCATGATCATCTTGTCACCAGCTTGACACCATGATCTCCATCATCATGATCTCCATCATCGTGTCTCCATGGAGTTGCTCGCCAACTATTACTTCTACTACTATGGCTAACGTGTTTAGCAATAAAGTAAAGTAATTTACATGGCGTTTCTCGATGACACGCAGGTCATAAAAAGAATAAAGACAACTCCTATGGCTCCTGCCGGTTGTCATACTCATCGACATGCAAGTCGTGAATCCTATTACAATAGCATGAACATCTCATACATCACATATAGATCATTCATCATTCATCACAACTTTGGCCATATCATATCACAAACCACTTGCTGCAAAAACAAGTTAGACGTCCTCTAATTGTTGTTGCAAGTTTTACGTGGCTGAATTAGGGTTCTAGCAAGAACGTTTTCTTACCTACGTTAAAGCCACAACGTGATTTGTCAACTTCTATTTACCCTTCATAAGGACCCTGTTCATCGATTCCGCTCCAACTAAAGTGAGAGAGACAGACACCCGCCAGCCACCTTATGCAA
>NW_025258012.1:0-1781 GCF_018294505.1 Triticum aestivum
ATAAGTATAGGCTATTTTTAGAGTCCGTATGTGTGGGAAAACAAGAGATAGGGTTGATTTCGGACTCCTCCACCAAGGGCCACGAAATTCCCCCCTCTTCCTCCATATATACAGCCCTTAGGGCATCGTTTAGACTTTGGGTTTTGTTTAGATTAAAAGTTCGCCATAGCTGCAACTTCGCGTACTTCGTTTGTGTTCAACGACCAGACAAAGGCGTCACAGAACCCCACCTTGATCAATAAAGCTTTCATCTTATATTCGCAATATCCAGATTGCAATCTTAGTTTCTTGCTTGTTCTTCGTTTGCTCGCAGGAAACAGACCCTCGTGGTCAGGTTGATCGTGCTCCGGCGTGGTCAATAACCTCTCGGAGTTGGTTTAGCGATTGCTATGGCGCGACGTCCTCGCACGTTCGTAGTCGGATCGTCAAAGTCGACTTCCACCAAAGCGAAATCCACCATCTCATCGAAAGACGGGACACCTTTGCCTCTATCAAGTGGTATCAGATTTCCAGGTTGCTCGGTGAGATTTTACAGTTTTTCGTAGTTTAGATCGAGTCTGTTCTTCATACCTAGAGTCCACGAAAAAGCCACAAAAAAAATTAGGGTTAGTTCATCATATCCGAACCAATCTGAGCCTTGCATAATCTTTTTAGGGTTTTGCTTTGTTGAATTTGCGGTTGCATCGTCGTGTCTAGTTGCTGGTCTTAGAGTCTAGTCTTTTAGAGTTTCGAGTTCTGGTCATAAGTTGTCATGCCGCCGCCGCACCATCATCATCGCCCCTGCCATCTACCACCACCGCACCGAATCCGTATCCATATACCACCACCAATCCGTGTCCATATACCACCACCGATCCATATCCATATACTACCACCGCTACCACCACCGCTGCCATATACCACCACCATATATCCACCACCAATCCGAGTTCTTTGCTTATTAGGTTTGTTTTCGGGATCCATCTAGATTCCGATTCGTGTTTCCTTGCCGGAGTAGGTTTCGGAAAAAAAAAAGAGTCGGGTAGCCACGCTCCGTTTAGGCCCAAAATTTTTCGAAAACGCATTTTTCGAAAAAATTTCTGGCTATCCTATTTTTAGGTGTTTCTGAGTGTTTTGAGACAGGTTCCATTATAGGAAGTTTTTTTTGACCCGTTTCCAGTTTTTGGGTCCGGGCAGTCGAAAAAAAAAAATTGGTCGAAAAAATTTCGTGCCCATCCTGTCAGTTTGAGCTAGGAAGAGTTCTGAGACACTCGCCATTATAGTGATTTTTCGCAAAAAAAAAGCAGCGCAAAAAAAAAGCGCAAAAAAAAGAGCGAAAAAATAAAAAAATTCAGAGTGTGCTTTTCCCTTGTTTACGTGCCGCGCCGTGATTTTGTTAGTGTTCTAGGCTCGCGTCTCTAGCACAGTCTAGCCTAGGACCAGCACAGTACCGTCGTTGAGCGTTTATTCAACTTTGCATCTCTGAATTGATTATTGCTGACCCTTTTTGCTACCATATTATAAGCCTTCCCAGCTCCACATACATCTACGTCGTGCGTTTGACTCTCCCTGGTAATCGCTCTATCCAAGCTTTGAGAGTTTTTGACTACAACGGTTGCCGATCACCGCCTGCTGCTGGGTAAGAACTGGTAAGAATTTGAGATTTGCTTGACGGATTTGTGACACCCACCACCACCACTTGTTCGTAGTCTGTAGGATCATATTCTTGTGTGTTTCTATTGCTGCTAACCATGCCAGGATCACAAGCCGACGAGATTGACTGGGAGAATTTATCGAACAAG
>NW_025258013.1:0-1781 GCF_018294505.1 Triticum aestivum
AGGCTTGCGACGATGCCGGCGCGAAGCTGCACTGGCCTGGGGTGGTTGGGTTCAGCGGGGCTTTCAGAGACCACGACAACGGTGAGCTCTTGCGACGGCGAGCGGCGGCGCTAGGCAGGGAGAAGCTACAGGCACGACAAGGTCTAGGAAAAAAGGGGAAACGTCCTACGGCTCGCCGAGAGACGTGATTCAGGATCATGGTTCAGCCGAACCTATAGTCTATGCCGTACGATTTAACATCCTACTACATGTGAATCTGTGACATGCATGCCAACTGCATTTTTAATCAACCATGCATGGATTCTCATGAATAGACATGCATGCCAACTGCATTTTTTAATCAACCATGCATGGATCCTCATGAATAGTGTCTAGAAATCAATGGCGTCGAGCGTAGGTTCGGCTGAACCATGGTTCCGTAAAACATTTTCGACGGCTCGCCAGGAACTCGAGTATGCTCTCAGAAGAAGCTGGGGTAGCACATCAGAGGAGATCGGGCGATGAGCGCCGCCGGTCGTCGGAGGTCTTTGCCATCGATTCTGGCGTGCCCCTCTCCAATTCCTAGCAGCAAGGGGCCCTCCTCGAGCCCCTTATTCCTTCACGCTCGTCAATTTTGTGCTTGGACGTCCCCTGTGAGCTCCCCGCGACGACCATCTCCGTGCGCGTGATGGATCTGGGGGCTTCTTGCGTGCCGAACTGGGGCCAATCGACGCGTGACGGAATGATGGTGAGCTCACTGGGGCCACGCCGGCGAGCCTGGCACCGCCACTTGTTGCTGGCCGCTTCAAGTTCCTTGTACACACCGGAGTTGAGAGAGAGAGAGAGGGAGGGAAGAGAGAGAATATTTATTTTTTATTTTTTCTTCAAGTGGGTCCTGCATGTAAGTGACACATGCATAGAGGTGCAAAAATGTCCAAATAACGTCTCCTAAACGGTCAAAGGTGGATGAAAACGGCACGGAAGAGCATTTCTGTAAGGGCACCAAACGGTAGAGGGGCAAATTTGAGCATGCTTCGAAATTAGGGGTAAATCTGAATAATGGGTTCGAGTTAGGGGCACAAATGTAAAAGCTCTTTTTTTAACGCCGACCCACCGACGCGAACACATCTGTTTTTTAACGCGTGAAGGAGCGAGTTTGCAAGGATTAGAACTCATGACTTTGCAGTCCTGGCGCGAGCTGCTAACCCCTCGACCTGACGGCTATCGATGATCATGGGAAGCGTGAAATATATAAGAACACATAACAGTGTTCAAATTCAAAAAATAATTAGAAACATTTCTTGAAAATCGTGAACGATTTTGAAATGCCTCAATATTTTTTGGACGCGCAAATAATTTTTGAACAAAAATTCCAAACTTTTTTAAATTCCCAAATATTTGCTGTATTGCCAACAAATTTTGAAAACATGAACATATTTTGAATTCCTGAACAAATTTAAAAAAAATTAACGTTTTTCTAAATTCCCAAACATTTTTGGATTTGTTAACAAAATTTTAAAATGTGAATTTTTTTGAAAATTAATTTTTTTTTCTGAATTGTGAACATTTTGTTGAAAAGAAGCAAACAATTTTCGAAATAATAATATTTTTTGAATTACTAATCATTTTTGAAAGTATCCGAACGAAGTCTGGAAACAGGAACGATTGTGAAATTTTGAACTAATTTTGAAAATGCGAACATTTTTTAAAATTTCTGATATTTTTTGAGAAAATAAAACTAGACTTGGCAAAAAGATACGGGAAAGAAAAAGAAAAAAGCAAAAGAAAAATGGAAACAGAAA
>NW_025258014.1:0-1781 GCF_018294505.1 Triticum aestivum
TGGAACCGGTCTCACGTAAGCGTACGTGTAAGGTTGGTCCGGGCCGCTTCATCCCACGATGCCGCCGAATCAAGATAAGACTAGTAACGGCAAGCATATTGAACAATATCGACGCCCACAACTACTTTGTGTTCTACTCGTGCAAAGAATCTACGCAATAGACCTAGCTCATGATGCCACTGTTGGGGAACGTAGCAGAAATTCAAAAAATTTCCTACGTATCACCAAGATCTATCTATGGAGAGACCAGCAACGAGTAGAAAGGAGAGTGCATCTACATACCCTTGTAGATCGCTAAGCGGAAGCGTTCAAGTGAACGGGGTTGATGGAGTCGTACTCGTCGTGATTCAGATCACCGATGATCCTAGTGCCGAACGGACGACACCTCCGCGTTCAACACACGTACAGCTCGACGATGTCTCCCACGCCTTGATCCAGCAAGGAGAGAGGGAGAGGTTGAGGAAGACTCCATCCAGTAGTAGCACAACGGCGTGGTGGTGATGGAGGAGCGTGGCAATCCTGCAGGGCTTCGCCAAGCACCTACGGGAGAGGAGGAGGTGTCACGGGAGGGAGGGAGGCGCCAAGGGCTCAGGTATGGATGCCCTCCCTCCCCTCCACTATATATAGGGGCAGGGGAGAAGGGGGAGGCGCAGCCTTGCCCCCTCCTCCAAGGAAGGGGTGCGGCTAAGGAGGGGGGAGGAGTCCATCCTCCCCAAGGCACCTCGGAGGTGCCTTCCCCCTTTAGGACTCTCCCCTTTTTCCTTTATCTTGGTGCATGGGCCTCTAGGGGCTGGTGCCCTTGGCCCATGTAGGCCAAGGCGCACCCCCTACAGCCCATGTGGCCCCCCGGGGCAGGTGGCCCCACCCGGTGGGCCCCCGGGACCCTTCCGGTGGTCCCGGTACAATACCGATGACCCCGAAACTTGTCCCGATGGCCGAAACAGGACTTCCTATATATAAATCTTTACCTCCGGACCATTCCGGAACTCCTCGTGACGTCCGGGATCTCATCCGGGACTCCGAACAACATTCGGTAACCACATACAAGCTTCCTTTATAACCCTAGCGTCATCGAACCTTAAGTGTGTAGACCCTACGGGTTTGGGAGACATGTAGTCATGACCGAGACGTTCTCCGGTCAATAACCAACAGCGGGATCTGGATACCCATGTTGGCTCCCACATGTTCCACAATGATCTCATCGGATGAACCACGATGTCAAGGACTCAATCAATCCCGTATACAATTCCCTTTGTCTAGCGGTATTGTACTTGCCCGAGATTCGATCGTCGGTATACCGATACCTTGTTCAATCTCGTTACCGGCAAGTCTCTTTACTCGTTCCGTAACACATCATCCCGTGATCAACCCCTTGGTCACATTGTGCACATTATGATGATGTCCTACCGAGTGGGCCCAGAGATACCTCTCCATTTACACGGAGTGACAAAATCCCAATCTCGATTCGTGCCAACCCAACAGACACTTTCAGAGATACCCGTAGTGTACCTTTATAGCCACCCAGTTACGTTGTGACGTTTGGCACACCCAAAGCACTCCTACGGTATCCGGGAGTTGCACAATCTCATGGTCTAAGGAAATGATACTTGACATTAGAAAAGCTTTAGCATACGAACTACATGATCTTGTGCTAGGCTTAGGATTGGGTCTTGTCCATCACATCATTCTCCTAATGATGTGATCCCGTTATCAACGACATCCAATGTCCATGGTCAGGAAACCGTAACCATCTATTGATTAACGAGCTAGTCAACTAGAGG
>NW_025258015.1:0-1781 GCF_018294505.1 Triticum aestivum
CATGAGAGGAGTCCGCGGCATGGACTCCAGGAGCGACGGCGCGCGCAACGCTCGCCGTCCCCTTCTTTAGGGCCCTTAGCCCGGTGCAGGGGTACGGGAATCCAGGAGGTGGTCTCTCGTACCAAGGCCTCATCATCTCCGGCCACGCGACCTTGTCGCGGCGGCGCAGCACCGGCCGTTTCTTCGGCGGGAGCGGGTCAGGCCCCTCCCGGGGGGCCTTTCCTTTCTCTACGGCTGAGAACCGGTGGATCGGCGCCATTGGCGTCAAGAGCGGAGGAGGAGCAAGAGAGAAGGTGCAGGCAGAGCAATGAGAGATGGACAACAGGGGCTCATGCCTCTCCGTACTTATAGTCCAGAGGAGGCCAACCGTCGGCCTCCATGATCACAGGTAATGATGACTCTTTTTACATGCAGCAGGAACTCGTCAAATCGGGCAGTTGCCGAGGCAGCGTGGGGAAGCGGAGACGCCCACGTCCAATCAAGTCGCCATGCATCAACCAAGGCCTCAGGCTGTTGGGGCCCACGGTGCTCCACACTTGCCCTTTGGCTTTGCCGCTAAGCCAAGTCCGAGCGTGCCTTTGGCCCGGGGGCTAATGTCGGTGTCCTAGATATGGGAGTATCCAGACTTGCCTGCCTGCGGCCTACATCGTGGCTCAGCAGTGGCCCAGTACGGCCCATCTTCGTCAACCCAAGTTCAAGACCCAAGCCATGACGATCAAGGCCAGGCGGGCGCCGGCCAACGCAGTGTCCTTGTTTCCTCTTTGGTGCAAA
This sequence comes from Triticum aestivum, assembly GCF_018294505.1. Classification (NCBI taxonomy): domain Eukaryota; kingdom Viridiplantae; phylum Streptophyta; class Magnoliopsida; order Poales; family Poaceae; genus Triticum; species Triticum aestivum. Next base: position 772 of record NW_025258015.1, read on the forward strand.
GGGGGCAAGCACAGGCGCGGAGTACCGAGGCATCAAGCAAAGGTTTCCATATTGGTGCAACAAGACCAGGACTAGAAGGATGGTAAGACGGAGGTCACTGTGGAGCCCAAGACGGCGTCATCGCCAGTGCCTTTGGCAGTCGAAGACCACCTTTAGTCAGGATAGCATGTACTGGTTGTCCCCTTTCAAATCCCGCCGTTGTGGAATCCCTTCCCGCTCAATATTTGGGAAGAGGACCAGGGCCTCTATAAATAGGACTAGCCACCACCGTAGCAAGGGGAGATTATCAAGTTCACCCTCTCGCCACACCAGCACAAGAACACTTCTCCTCGCGAGGCTGTTCTTCTCCTTGTACTGTTCATCATCAGCCCAAGAGGCAATCCACACACCACACACTGGAGTAGGGTATTACACCACAATGGTGGCCTGAACCAGTATAGATCTCGTGTCCCTCGTGTTGTTCATCTTGTTGAGCTTAGAATTGTGGCGAGGTTCTGGGCGTAGATCGATAGGGAGAAGATCTTCGCGCGCACCCCAGAGTTCGAACCTTAAGGGTTTTGCTGGAACTCGATATCCGACAATCACGGACATGACGAGAAGTCTCGAAATGGTTGAGAGGTAAAGATTGATATATTGGAAGGTAGTATTCGGACACCGGAAGGGTCCTAGAGTGTATCGGGTATATACCAGAGTACCAGAGGGGTTACCGAAACCCTCGGGGGAAAGATATGGGCCATATGGGCCATAGGAGGGAGGCAAACCAGCCCACGTGGGTGTGGTGCCCCCCAAGGAAGGAGTCCAAATTGGACTAGGGGAGGGGGCGGCGCCCCCCTTTCCTTCTCCCTCTCCCACTCCTTCCCCCTTTCCCCCTTCGGTGAAAGGAAGGGGGCCGAATCCAACTAGGAGTCCAAGTGGGACTCCTTCCCACTTGGGGCGTGCCTAGGCCGGCCTCCTCTCCTCCCTCCTTTATATATGGGGGGCGCCCCTATGAGACACACCAATTGCTCCAA
>NW_025258016.1:0-1781 GCF_018294505.1 Triticum aestivum
CACCATGGGGTTCAACGACTATAGAAATCGCTTCGGACCCCAAAACGGTGAGTAATAGTCCACGAAACGGGCTCGAATCGGCCAAGACTACTAGTGTTGTTGACAGACACGAAGCGCACCTTGGGTTTCAACAACTATGGAAATCGCTTTGGACCACAAAACGGTGAGTAATAGTCCATGAAACGGGTCAGAATCGACAATATTTGCGAATGTTGATGACCGACATGTACACACACACCGGGGTTTGTCAATCGTGGAAATCGCTCTAGGACCCCAAAACGATGAGTCATAGTGCACGAAACGGACCAGAATCGGGCAAAAACTGCGATTATTGATGACCAACACGTAAGCACTCAGTGGGGTGCAATAACCATGGAAAGCGCTTTGGGACCCCAAAAAGGCGAGTAATAGTCCACGAAAGAGGTCAGCATCGACAAAAACCGTGAGTGTTGATGACTGACATGTAAATGCGCCCCGGGTTCATCAATAGTGGAAATCACTCAGGGACCCCAAAACGGTGAGTAATGGTCCATGAAACGGGCCAAAATCGTCCAAAACTGCGAGTGTTGATGACCGACACGTAAGCGCACCTCGGTGTTCAAACTCTATGGAAACTGCTCAGAATTGGCCCAAACCGTCTCTGTTGACGACATACACTTAAACGCACCCCGGGGATCGTCAATCGTGGAAACCGCTCTAGGACCCCAAAACGGTGGGTAGTAGTCCATGAAACGGACCAGAACTGGCCAAAACTGTGAGCGTTGATGACCGACAAGTAAACGCACCTCGGGGTTCGTCAATCGTGGAAATCACTTCGGGATCCCAAAACTAAGTAGAAACGGGCCAGAATCGGCTCAAATTGCGAGTCTTGACGACCAACGCGTAAGCACACGTTTGGATTCGACAACCATGAAAATCGCTTTGGGACACCAAAACGATATGTAATAGTCCACGAAATGGGTCAGAATCGACAAAAAAACGCGACTATTGATGACCGACACTTAAACGCAGCCCGGGGTTTGTCAATCGTGGAAATCACTACGGGACCCCAAAACAGTGAGTAATAGTACATGAAACGGGCCAGAATCGGCCAAGACTGCGAGTGTTCTTGACCGACACGTAAGCGCACCATGGGGTTCAACGACTATAGAAATCGCTTCGGACCCCAAAACGGTGAGTAATAGTCCACGAAACGGGCTCGAATCGGCCAAGACTACTAGTGTTGTTGACAGACACGAAGCGCACCTTGGGTTTCAACAACTATGGAAATCGCTTTGGACCACAAAACGGTGAGTAATAGTCCATGAAACGGGTCAGAATCGACAATATTTGCGAATGTTGATGACTGACATGTAGACACACACCGGGGTTTGTCAATCGTGGAAATCGCTCTAGGACCCCAAAACGATGAGTCATAGTGCACGAAACGGACCAGAATCGGGCAAAAACTGCGATTATTTATGACCGACACGTAAGCACTCAGTGGGGTGCAATAACCATGGAAAGCGCTTTGGGACCCCAAAAAGGCGAGTAATAGTCCACGAAAGAGGTCAGCATCGACAAAAACCGTGAGTGTTGATGACTGACATGTAAACGCGCCCCGGGTTCATCAATAGTGGAAATCACTCAGGGACCCCAAAACGGTGAGTAATGGTCCATGAAACGGACCAGAACTGGCCAAAACTGTGAGCGTTGATGACCGACACGTAAACGCACCCCGGGGTTCGTCAATCGTGGAAATCACTTCGGGATCCCAAAACTAAGTAGAAACGGGCCAGAAT
>NW_025258017.1:0-1781 GCF_018294505.1 Triticum aestivum
GGGGGGGGGCCAGAGTGGCAGTGGTGGCGGACGTGGGTGGCAGGGCACGGTCAGCTGTTTTGAGGACCAATTAAGTTGGACCCACATGTCCTAACATAAACGGGCTTGGTTAACGACCAATTTAACCCCATTTAACACCCCATGTGGCCCTGGGCTATTTACACGCTAAAATGTGTCGCACGACAGCCATTCATTCGAACTACATCGCACTCCTTCCAATTCACATGAAAAACGTCGCACAGGAGCTATTGGCCCAACTCAGAGATGGATGTCGCCTGTGACGACAAAGACGGAAGAGTGTGCATGTGTAGATGCGTGAACTCTATCTCCCCTGCTCATGTGTTCTTCTCGTCTTCCTCTAGTTCTCTAGTCGAGTGCTAGCTCCTACTTCATCTATTTAGGATCATTGGGCCTTCCTTATCTTATGGGTCAAACTTTGGTCGTAAATGATACCGTGGGAGGCTGAAGTGGAAACAATTTTCTATGGAGTGTAGTACAAATGATTGCTTAGAAAAATTCCAATAGATTCAATCCAAATAATCAACATAGGAAAAACTCCTTCAAACATCCGGTTGATCGAATGACGAGTGCTTTAGAAAATTTCGCACCTAAAGCGAGCTCATTTGTTTTGGTAACGTCAACCTCTTTACGTCCCACACAGCAAAACAGTTGCGTGTACTGACTCTTTGCCTTGAACTTACCGAAACAGAAGAGCCCGCTTTTGTGAAAATTAATATGAAACGCGAAAGTTGTTCGAAAACAGAAGAGCTCACTTTTTTGGAATTTGATTTTGAAACCTAGAAGTTGTTCCAAAAGACATAGGATCAACTTCATACTAATTATATTTTGGAGGTCACGTTCCATTAAAATGACAGTGCCATCCGCATACTAGAGGACAGACACACCTCCATCAACCAGATGCGGGATAAGGCCCCCAAGCCGGCTATCCTCCTTAGCCCTTGCAATGAGAATAGCGAACCTATCTGCTATTAACATTAAATATAATTGGCGACAGGGGGTCACTTTTCCCCACAATTTTCTTGGTTTGGAAATAATGACCGGAATGAAAGAGGACACCTGCTGCCTCAGTTCAGCTGCAAAAACTTTCATGCGAAGGCCTTGTTGAGGGAAATACCAATTTACTTTGTCGTATGCGTTTTCAAAGTTCACCTTACAAATAACTACATCAAGCTTCTTTGTGTGGAGCTCATGGATCGTCTCATGAATGATAACCACTCCCTCAAGATCGTCTCCATCTTAATGTCCAAAGCATTACCAATTGGTAGGAGAAGATCTTTTTCTTTCTTGTACTCACCGCTAATACGCTTAGCGCAACCTCGAAGGAATTGTCTAAGTTGCCATATTTTAAATTGGCACTCTCATGCCTCCTTTGGTTTATAGAAATTTTGTAGGAATAATTACTTTGGAGACCTTTCGTTTATATGAATGGATTCCTATTTCTATGTAGGGTAGGAACCAATCCTTCACATTTCAAAGGGAAAAAACATTTGCATAGACCTAATGCAAAAGTTCTTATATTATGAATCAAAAAAAATTCTTTGTCTTTACAAGAATTGAGATACATGTCAATCTCAATTCCTATGATATTCCTATCCTATGAAACAAAGAAAGCCTCGGTGTTAGTAACTCCTATAGTCTCCTTTGATCACTCATGAACTACAATATCAAGAAAATCTTCCCTCTCAAAACAAGACATTTCAAAGGAACAAAAACAGCATTTATTCCCGGATGAGCCGCCTCACCGGAATCCAAAAAGAATG
>NW_025258018.1:0-1781 GCF_018294505.1 Triticum aestivum
TGCTTCACTTAGATTATTTTGAGAGTCGTTAATAGCATGTTAATTTTCTTAATGTTAATATACTTGGTATTCAAGATATGTGAAACTTTCTTTTGAGTGAATTGAATACTAAGATAAGTTTGATGCTTGATAATTGTTTTGATACATGGAGGTGATAATATCAAAGTCGTGCTAGTTGAGTAATTTTGAATTTGAGAAATGCTTGTGTTGAAGTTTGCAAGTCCCGTAGCATGCACGTATGGTTAAAGTTGTGTAACAAATTTGAAACATGAAGTGTACCTGGCTTGTGCATCCTTATGAGTGGCGGTCGGGGATGAGCGATGGTCTTTTCCTACCAATCTATCCCCCCTAGGAGAATGCGCGTAGTACTTGATTTTTGATGACTTCTAAATTTTTGCAATAAGTATATGAGTTCTTTTGACTAATGTTGAGTCCATGGATTATACGCACTCTCATCTTTCCGCCTTTGCTAGCCTCTTCGGTACTGTGCATTGCCCTTTCTCACCTTGAGAGTTGGTGCAAACTTCGCCGGTGCATCCAAACCCCGTGATACGATATGCTCTATCACACATAAACCTCCTTATATCTTCCTCAAAACAGCCACCATACCTACGTATCATGGCATTTCCATAGCCATTCCGAGATATATTGCCATGCAACTTCCATCATCATCATCATGACATACATTACTATTGTCATATTGCCATTGCATGATCATGTAGTTGACATCGTATTTGTGGCAAAGACACCATGCATTATTTTTCATACATGTCACTCTTGATTCATTGCACCATCCCGGTACAACGTCGGAGGCATTCATATAGAGTCATATCTTGTTCTAAGTTTCGAGTTGTAATCCTTATGTTGTAATCAATAGAAGTGTGATGATCATCATTATTAGAGCATTTCCCAAATAAAAAAAGAAGAAGAGAAAGGCCAAAAGAAAAAAAAGAAAGGCCCAAAAAAAGTGAGAGAAAATAAATAAAAAGGGCAATGCTACTATCTCTTTTTCCACACTTGTGCTTCAAAGTAGCACCTTGTTCTTCATGTAGTGAGTCTCATATATTGTGCTTAAGTAGCACCTTGTTCTTCATGTAGTGAGTCTCATAAGTTATCTTTTTATACTAGTGGGAATTTTTCATTATAGAAATTGGCTTGTATATTCCTACGATGGGCTTCCTCAAATGCCCTAGGTCTTCGTGAGCAAGCGAGTTGGATGCACACCCACTAGTTTTCTTTTGTTGAGCATTCATAGCTCTAGTGCATCCGTTGCATGGCAATCCCTACTCCTCATGTTGACATCAATTAATGGGCATCTCCATAGACCGTTGATTATCCTCGTCAATGTGAGACTTTCTCCTTTTTTGTCTTATCCACACAATCCCCATCATCATATTCTATTCCACCCGTAGTGCTATATCCATGGCTCACGCTCATGTATAGCGTGAAGATTGAAAAAGTTTGAGATTATTTAAGTATGAAAAAATTGCTTGGCTTGTCATCGGGGGTATAGAAGTTGGGAACATCTTTGTGTGACCAAAATGAAGCATAGCCTAACTATATGATTTTGTAGGGATGAACTTTCTTTTGCCATGCTATTTTGAGAAGACATGATTGCTTTGATTAGTATGCTTGAAGTATTATTATTTTTGTGTCAATATGAACTTTTGTCTTGAATCTTTCGGATCTGAATATTCATGCCACAATTAAGAAGATTTACATTGAAATTATGCCAAAGTATCACTCCGCATCAAAAATTCTTTTTTATCATTTACCTACTC
>NW_025258019.1:0-1781 GCF_018294505.1 Triticum aestivum
TTGCAACTCAGTTTGCACATATAAGTGAAGCTCTTATTCATTTCAAAAGATTGACAATGTTCATCATTAAACCATCCCAACATTGGTGAATAAACCTTACTTGCATCAAATTTACATGCTACAACATGCTTAAATAAGAAAACATGCAATAAGTCATTCAACACAGAATCATCACCAAGATTAGAGGTCATATCAAAATGATTAAACATTGGTTCTTTTGCATCAATAGTTAATTCAATGGGTGCACTCAAAATTGTTGGTATTTCAGTTGTTTGATCACATGGCAAAGTCAAATTATCAACGTAGTCCTCTAAAATAGGTGGTGTGATCAAAGTAGTGGGTAGCTCATCAGATGGTGCATTCAAATTGACAAGGCATTCATCATTCTCATGTAGAGATGGAAGATTAGTACCTTTGTCATTACCTCTTATGATCACCTCAGATGATGTAGCCACTCTCGGGGGCGATGTGTCACATGGTGGGGGTGATGTAGTCCTGACAACAACGGATGTGGTTGTCATAGTATGCCTAGTAGTTGAAGGAACAATCATATCAACTCTTGGAATGTGCACCGTGCGCTTGTTCTCCTCGTGGCCAACACGTCGTTTTATTTCCTGTTCAGCTTTGCAAGCAAGATGAAACAAATGGTCCATAGGATAACACTCTTCATGAATTAGTATCTCTTGAATATCACGGTTTAATCCTCCCCAAAATCTATCCATAAAATCATCTTCACTTTCTTCTAAAGAGGAATGCAACAAGGTAGTTTGTAAATCATCATAATATTTTGTTACAGTTTCACTACCTTGTTTTAAGTGATGCAACTTCTTAATCATGTCACGAGTATAATAAGCAGGGACGAAAGTATGTCGCATGGCAAGTTTCAAATCATCCCAAGTAGTAGGTATATAATCAGGGTGTAACCGACAATAGTCACTCCACCAAACCAAAGCATAACCAGTGAAAGAACCAACCGCAACCTTAACCTTTTTATGTTCATCGAAATTATGGGAAGCAAATATATTTTTTATGTCGAACTCCCATTCAATATATAAAGCAGGTTTAAAACGGCCATTAAATGGTGGTATAGATACATTAACCTGATCATGTGCATTTGGATGTTTGTGCACCTCTCGTGACGGTTGTGGTATTTGCAAAGGTGGTGGCACGTCTCCCGCGACCGACAAAGCCCATGAATTGACTCTGGATCCTGTCATGATTAGTAGAACAAGAAACAAAACCCAAAAATAATGTTCCTATAACTACTAGGATGTGGTGGTAAAACGCTCACATTAAAGCAAATATCAATGTCTTACAAGTTCTTACCATGCAGCAGGCGGTGATCGGCAACCAGCGGTGTCAAGTAACTCCGAATATTGAGTAAAGCGATTGCCAGGGGAGCGTACGTATACACGGTGTAGAAATATGTGGAGCTGGGTTGGCTATATATGGTAGCAAAATATTAGCAATAATCAATTCAAAGATGCAATGTTGAATAAACGCTCAACGACGGTACTGTGCTGGTCCTAGGCTAGACCGGACTAGAGACGCGAGCCTAGAACACTAATGAGGTCACGGCGTAGCACAACTAGCATCAATGAAGGATACTAAGTAGCTCTTGACAGCAAGATATAAGTGAAGATCACAACAGCAGTGAAGATAATGAGGTGAAACAACAGCCAAGCAGGATATATCAACAACTTTGTCTCCAACTTTCCTCTGAAAAAGTTTGTGCCGATTTTTTTGTTTTTTTTTCTTCTCTCTTTTTTTTCCTCACACTT
>NW_025258020.1:0-1781 GCF_018294505.1 Triticum aestivum
TCGGCGGTGAGCCTCTTTGGCGCATCACGGTTTTCATGCTTTGCATTGAACACATGTCTTTGGTATTTTCTAGGATGCGGCTTGTCCTTGGCAAGGAAACGGCAGTGTCCAATGTAACAGATCTTGCTAAGTATTGCGTATGACAGCGGATTCCTGTCACAGCGAACACATGCATTGTAACCATGTGTCGTTCGCCCTGACATAGTGCCCAAAGCCGGATAATCATGGATGCACCAAATTATAACAGCACGCAGAAAGAAATCAGCTAGTGGGCTGCTATATAGGTCTCGAGTGAGAACACCCTTCCATAGCTGTTGAAGTTCCTCCACAAGAGGCTCCATGAACAAATCAAAATCCTTTCCAGGACGTTTTGGGCCTGGGATGAGCAAGGCCATCATGTAGTTTGATTCTTTGGTGCAGACATTTGGAGGCATGTTGTAAGGGATAACAAGCACTGGCCACATGCTATATGTGGTGCTCTGGTGGCCAAATGGGTTAAATCCATCTGAAGCTAAGCCAAGTCTAATGTGTCTCGGGTCAGCAGCAAGCTTTTTGTGTTTATCATTGAAGCTTTCCACTCACTACCATGAGATGGATGGCTCATTACATTCTGATCTCTGTACTCCTGGTTCCTAGAATGCGACAGTACATCCTCTCTTGTTTCAGCATCATGAAACAACCTCTGCAATCTTGGTATAATTGGAAAATGTCTCAGAACATTATGAGGAATCCTCTTCACAGCATCGCCATCTTTCCATCTTGATGATTTGCATTTCGAGCATTCACTTAAGTTGGCATAATCCTTCCGGAACAGAACACAATTATTCTTACAAACATGGATCATATCATATCCAATTCCAACTGCACGAAGGAAATTCTTCATTTTACTGTAGGTGTGTGGCAGCTCAGACGCATCTGGGAAAGATTCGCGGAAAGCAGCCAACATCGCATCGAATGATTTGTTGGTCATCCGCTCAGATGTCTTCACCTGAAGAAAGGTGACCATAGCTGAGAATACTGACAACTTATTTCCTGGGGTGACAGCAACGTTGCATTGTTCCAACATGCGGGCCCACCGTTTTTCTTCTGGAGGTGAAAGTTCACGGAATGCACGAGCATTTCGTAGCATTGTTTCAATGTTGGTCAAACTCACTGGCTCCGCCACCACCACCTCCTCCTCCTCTTCCACCTGAGGATCAGGCAGATCAAGATGGTGATCTGCTGCTTCCACGTAGTCAATAAGATTGACGTTCACAGCTTCACCATGATGAACCCACCTAGTATATGTGACCGACATCCCATACAAGTGTAGATGATTTTGCACAGTTGACTGGGGTCTTGTAACTGAATTCATACAACTGCTACACGGGCAGAGCACATCTGATTTCGGACCACCGTACTCAGCTCTGATAAAGTTCATGAAGTTTTCAACCCCCTCGACATATGCAGCGGAGAATCTTCGAGCAGAAGTTATCCAAGTCCTGTCCATCTGTTAGACATACAAATTAGTTCTTCTACTAGATATTACAGGAAAAACATATATGCTTTTTTATGAAGTCCAGAAAAAAATACCTAGGTCGATGTCTAAAGCTATGGCAAGATATTTGGACGAGCAGATCTAAGTAACGAAATATATGTAAAGCTAATTCAGCAAACAGATTTGAGTGCCAAATTATGGCAGGCTATTTCAGCAGTCAATGAGGCCGAGCACACAGCCATCAAACTATCGAAGGCCATCGCAGCAACAAAGATCGAGTATAAAACGGTGTAGAGCTATTTCA
>NW_025258021.1:0-1781 GCF_018294505.1 Triticum aestivum
AAACTTGGAAACTTCACAACACAAAACTTAACAGAAAACTCGTAAGCTCCGTTAGTATAAGAAAGCAAATCACCACTTAGGTACTGTCAAGACAAGATTCACAATTTTTCTCACATGATGCCTACTGTAACCTATCATTTCTAAAATTTATATTAAGCAATATAAGCCATAGAAACTAGAAAACATGCAAACTATGCATCGAAAACAGAATCTGTCAAAAACAGGACACTCTGTAGTAATCTGTAGCTCTCGAATACTTATATAACTCCAAAAATTCTGAAAAATTAGGACAACATGAGCAATTTGTTCATTAATCTTCTGAAAAAGTAATCAGTATTTTATCATGGTTCTGCTAAAAAATAGAATTGTTTTCCCGAGCGCAAAAGTTTCTGTTTTTCAGCAAGATCAAATCAACTATCACCATAGATCATCCCAAAGGTCTTACTTGGCACTTTATTGAAACAAAAGCAATAAAACATGATTACTACAGTAGCATAATCATGTGAACACACAAAAACATTAGGTAAAGGTGTTGGGTTGTCTCCCAACAAGCGCTTTTCTTTAATGCCTTTCTAGCTAGGCATGATAATTTCAATGATGCTCACATAAAAGATAAGAATTGAAACATAAAGAGAGCATCATAAAGAATATGACTAACACATTTAAGCATAACCCACTTCCTATGCATAGGGATTTTGTGAGCAAACAACTTATGGGAACAATGAAGGAAATATGCCCTAGAGGCAATAATAAAGTTGTTATTTATATTTCCTTATATCATGATAAATTTTTATTATTCATGCTAGAATTGTATTAACTGGAAACTTAGTACATGTGTGAATACATAGACAAACTGAGTGTCACTAGTATGCCTCTACTTGACTAGCTCGTTAATCAAAGATGGTTAAGTTTCCTAACCATAGACATGAGTTGTCATTTGATTAACGAGATCACATCATTAGAGAATGATGTGATTGACTTGACCCATCCGTTAGCTTAGCACGATGATCATTTAGTTTGTTGCTATTTCTTTCTTCATAACTTATACGTATTCCTATGACTATGAGATTATGCAACTCCCGAATATCGAAGGAACACTTAGTGTGCTATCAAACGTCACAACATAACTTCCCTAAAAAAACGTCACAACATAACTGGGTGATTATAAATATGCTCTACAGGTGTCTCCGATGGTGTTTGTTGAGTTGGCATAGATCGAGATTAGGATTTGTCACTCCGATTGTCGGAGAGGTATCTCTGGGCTCTCTCGATAATGCTCATCACTATAAGCCTTGCAAGCAATGTGACTAATGAGTTAGTTGCGGGATGATGCATTACGGAATGAGTAAAGGGACTTGCCGGTAACGAGATTGAACTAGGTATTGAGATACCGACGATCGAATCTCGGGCAAGTAACATACTGATGACAAAGGGAACAATGTATGTTGTTATGCGGTTTAACCGATAAAGATCTTCGTAGAATATGTAGGAACCAATATGAGCATCCAGGTTCCGCTATTTGTTATTGACTGGAAGTGAGTCTCGGTCATGTCTACATAGTTCTCGAACCCGTAGGGTCCGCACGCTTAATGTTCGATGATGATCGGTATTATGAGTTTATGTGTTTTGATGTACCGAAGGTAGTTAGGAGCCCCGGATGTGATCGCAGACATGACGAGGAGTCTCGAAATGGTCGAGACATAAAGATCGATATATTGGAAGGCTATGTTTGGACATCGGAAGGGTTCCGGATGAGTTCGGGCATTTACCGGAGTACCCCC
>NW_025258022.1:0-1781 GCF_018294505.1 Triticum aestivum
TTTACACTAGAGTTGAACTAGCTCTATAAGCTAGTTCAAATAATTTTACACTAGAGTTGAACTAGCTCTATAGCCTAGTACAAATAATTTTACACTAGAGTTGAACTACCTCTATAAGCTATTTCAAATAATTTTACACTATAGTTGAACTAGCTCTATAGCCTAGTACAAATAATTTTACACTTGAGTTGAACTAGCTCTATAAGCGTGTACAGATAATTTTAGACTAGAGTTGAACTAGCTCTATAAGTTAGTTCGAATAATTTTACACTAGAGTTGAACTAACACTATAAGCTAGGTCAAATAATTTTACACTAGAGTTGAACTAGCTCTATAATCCTATTACAAATAATTTTACACTAGAGTTGAACTACCTCTATAAGCTAGTTCTAATAATTTTACACTAGGGTTGAACTAGCTCTATAGCCTAGTACAAATAATTTTACACTAGAGTTGAACTAGCTCTATAAGCTAGTTCAAATAATTTTACACTAGAGTTGAACTAGCTCTATAACCTAGTACAAATAATTTTACACTAGAGTTGAACTATCTCTATAAGCTAGTTCAAATAATTTTACACTACAGTTGAACTAGCTCTATAGCCTAGTAGAAATAATTTTACACTAGAGTTGAACTAGCTCTATAAGCTTGTACATATAATTTTACACTGGAGTTGTACTACCTGTATAGTCTAGTACAAATAAGTTTACACTAGAGTTGAACTAGCTCTATAAGCTAGTTCAATTAATTTTACACTAGGGTTGAACTAGATCTATAGCCTAGTACAAATAATTTTACACTAGAGTTGAACTAGCTCTATAAGCTAGTACAAATAATTTTACACTAGAGTTGAACTAGCTCTATAAGCTAGTTCGAATAATTTTACACTAGAGTTGAACTAACACTATAAGCTAGGTCAAATAATTTTACACTAGAGTTGAACTAGCTCTATAAGCTAGTTCAAATAATTTTACACTAGGGTTGAACTAGCTCTATAGCCTAGTACAAATAATTTTACACTAGAGTTGAACTAGCTCTACAAGCTAGTTCAAATACTCTTACACTGGAGTTGAACTAGCTCTATAATCTTGTACAAATAATTTTAGACTAGAGTTGATCTAGCTCTATTAGCTAGTTCAAATCATTTTACACTAGAGTTGAACTAGCTCTATAGCCTAGTACAAATAATTTTACACTGAGTTGAACTACCTCTATAGTCTAGTAAAAATAAGTTTACACTAGAGTTGAACTAGCTCTATAAGCTAGTTCAATTAGTTTTACACTAGAGTTGAACTAGCTCTATAGCCTAGTACAAATAATTTTACACTAGAGTTGAACTACCTCTATAAGCTAGTTCAAATAATTTTACACTATAGTTGAACTAGCTCTATAGCCTAGTACAAATATATTTACACTTGAGTTGAACTAGCTCTATAAGCGTGTACAGATAATTTTAGACTAGAGTTGAACTAGCTCTATAAGTTAGTTCGAATAATTTTACACTAGAGTTGAACTAACACTATAAGCTAGGTCAAATAATTTTACACTAGAGTTGAACTAGCTCTATAATCCTATTACAAATAATTTTACACTAGAGTTGAACTACCTCTATAAGCTAGTTCTAATAATTTTACACTAGGGTTGAACTAGCTCTATAGCCTAGTACAAATAATTTTACACTAGAGTTGAACTAGCTCTATAAGCTAGTTCAAATAATTTTACACTAGAGTTGAACTAGCTCTATAGCCTAGTACAAATAATTTTACACTAGAGTTGAACTA
>NW_025258023.1:0-1781 GCF_018294505.1 Triticum aestivum
GTCGCTATACTATGCTTTCACAACTTGACTTCAAAATATTTGGTTTGGAGACCATCAAAGATCAATATGTGCATGATGCTGATTTTAAAGATGTAATGCAGAATTGTAAAGAAGGAAGAATGTGGAACAAGTTTGTTGTTAACGATGGATTTGTGTTTCGTGCTAACAAGCTATGCATTCCAGCTAGCTCCGTTCGTCTTTTGTTGTTGCAGGAGGCGCATGGAGGAGGATTAATGGGACACTTTGGCGTGAAGAAGACGGAGGACGTACTTGCTACACATTTCTTTTGGCCAAAGATGAGACGGGATGTTGAGCGTTTTATTGCTCGCTGCACTACATGTCAAAAAGCTAAGTCACGACTCAATCCTCATGGTTTATATATGCCTTTGCCTGTACCTAGTGTTCCTTGGGAGGATATATCTATGGACTTTGTTTTAGGTTTACCTCGAACAAAGAAGCGGAGGGATAGCATATTTGTTGTCGTGGATAGATTCTCGAAAATGGCACACTTTATACCATGTCATAAAAGTGATGATGCTGTTAATGTTGCTGATTTGTTCTTTCGTGAAATTATTCGCTTGCATGGTGTGCCAAATACTATTGTTTCAGATCGTGATACTAAATTTCTTAGCCACTTTTGGAGATGTTTATGGGCTAAGTTGGGGACTAAACTGCTTTTTAGTACTACTTGTCACCCCCAAACTGATGGACAAACTGAAGTAGTCAATAGAACGTTGTCTACTATGCTTAGGGCTGTTTTGAAGAATAATAAGAAAATGTGGGAGGAATGCTTGCCTCATATTGAATTTGCTTATAATCGTTCATTGCATTCTACTACTAAGATGTGCCCTTTTGAAGTTGTGTATGGTTTCCTACCTCATGCACCTATTGATTTGTTGCCTCGTCCATCTTCGGAGAAGGTTAATTTTGATGCTAAACAACGTGCTGAATTGATTTTAAAAATGCATGAGTTAACTAAGGAAAACATTGAGCGCATGAATGCTAAATATAAACTTGCTGGAGATAAGGGTAGAAAACATGTTGTGTTTGCACCTGGAGATCTTGTTTGGTTACATTTGCGTAAGGATAGATTTCCTGATTTGCGCACATCAAAGTTAATGCCACGTGCTGATGGTCCCTTTAAGGTGTTAGAGAAAATAAATGATAATGCATATAAACTTGAGCTGCCTGCAGATTTTGGGGTTAGTCCCACTTTTAACATTGCAGATTTGAAGCCTTATTTGGGTGAGGAAGATGAACTTCCGTCGAGGACGACTTCATTTCAAGAAGGGGAGGATGATGAGGACATCAATACAATTGTTACACCCACAGCCCCTGCTGCTATACATACTGGACCAATTACTAGAGCTCGTGCACGCCAACTAAATTACCAGGTACTTTCGTTTCTTGGTAATGATTCTAATGTTCATGAGAAGATGATGCTGCCTAAATTGGATACATTTGTTTTGCTTACAAATGAAGGGCCTAGCTTGGAGAAGGATGAACATTGGAGCAAGAACAAGCATGGAGATGATGGCATGCGCAAGGGGAACAAGAACGGAGTTACAAGTGATGATTTCAGGACTTTGAAGCCACCATAATGGGTGCATGAAGCCTTGGACGAAATATACAAGATGCCACTTCATAAATTTCGTCCCGAGGCTATTTTAGGTGTTGCGTCACCTTATTATTGGGTCAGGCCCATGTAATTTCGAAATACATAAGTATAGGCTATTTTTAGAGTCCGTATGTGTGGGGAAACAAGAGATAGGGTTGATTTC
>NW_025258024.1:0-1781 GCF_018294505.1 Triticum aestivum
TCACGGTCAACGAAGGAATAGACCTCCTCCCAAGACGTTCCGATCAGACTCGGTATCTCGGTAATTCAAGACAACTCCGACAATGGTAAAACAAGTCCAGCAACACCGCCCGCTGTGCCGACAAATCCCGATAGGAGCTGCACATATCTCGTTCTCAGGGCACATCGGATAAGCTAAGCGTACGGGAGCCAACGTAACCCAAGTTGCCAAGGGACGGCCCCGCACGGTGCTCTAGGTTGGACCAACACTAAGAGGAGCACTGGCCCAGGGGGGTTAAAATAAGATGACCCTTGAGTCCGCGAAACCAAAGGGAAAAGGCTAGGTGGCAAATGGTAAAACCAAGGTTGGGCATTGCTGGAGAAGTTTTATTCAAGGCGGACTGTCAAGGGGTTCCCATTATAACCCAACCGTGTAAGGAACGAAAAATCCGGGAACATAACACCGATATGACGGAAACTAGGGCGGCAAGAGTGGAACAAAACACTAGGCGAGAGGCCGAGCCTTCCACCCTTTACCAAGTATATAGATGCATTAAGATAACAAAGTAATATAATGATATCCCAACAAGTAAATAAATATTCCAACAAGGAACAACCTCCAATCTTCACCTGCAACTAGCAACGCTATAAGAGGGGCTGAGCAAAGCGGTAACATAGCCAATCAACGGTTTACTAGGACATGGTGGGTTAGAGGTTTGACATGGCAATTTGGGAGGCTTGCAAGCAAGTGGTAGGCATCGTAGCAATGGCATAGCAAAAGAGCGAGCAAACTAGCATAGCAAAGATAGTAGTGATTTCGAGGGTATGATCATCTTGCCTGCACAGTTGTCAGAGTTGATTGGATCCTCGAAAGCAAACTCAACGGGCTCCTCATTAGCAAATTCGTCTCCCGGCTCTACCCAAACAAGACAAACAAGCAACAAGGATACAATCAACCACGTGCAAACTCAAACAACACGATGCAAAGATGATATGCTATGCGGGATGCGATGCGGGATGCAAAATGCAAGATATGACAGGAAATGCATGAACCTGGCCTCAACATGGAATTACAAGTGTGCCACTGGAAATATGAGATGAAATCGCTTGAAAACGATATAAAGAACGCTGGAATCGGAGTTACGGTTTGGAAATGGCAAGCGATTCAAAATGACACCGGTCTACGATTTACAGCAAGTAGGCATCTAAATGCAATGAGATGAACATGCTACAGCACCCAAACATGACAACAAAATACATGGCAGGGATGCTTACAAGATGCTTAACAAAAGTCTAGCATTGAGCTACGGCCAATTCATCCATTAATAGGTTCAAACAAACATGGCAAAAGTGCAAATGGCAAACAGATCTCAGACTTAGTGAAATTAACACTTGTCTAGAATTTCAAATCAGGTAGCCCTCTTTGGAGCAACAAAACTACATGCTAAAGGATCTGAACATGGCAAAGTAAAGCATGGCATGGAGCTACTCAAAGATCTTAACAAAAGTACCTTAGTGACCTTGAGCCAAAAGGGATCAGAAAATACAATTGCAAGCATGTGAACATAGCAAAAACATAATCAGTTTTCGGACTTAGTGAAAACTGACACATGCTAAAATATAACTCAAGTAGGCATGTTTACGAGCTCGATGCACTCACTACGGTGCAAGTCATGGCAAGACAAGCATACATCCATCAAGAAGTCACAAAATTCAAGCTAGTCATGGCAAGAACAATAGCATAGCATGCACGGATCAACTACAACATCACCGGCAAAATTGCAAACAAGTTGACAATCTGCC
>NW_025258025.1:0-1781 GCF_018294505.1 Triticum aestivum
GTTCGTGGCATGAACCGGTACTAAAGGTCGTCCTATATAAACCCTTCGTCCACCCGCACTCTGTTCTTCCCCCTTTCCCCTCTCCCTGTCTTTTGTTCTTCCCTTCTTCCTCTCAAGTTCATCACAAAATTTGCCCCAAATTTGTCAAGATTTGCATGCCCTCATCCATTCAAATGATCACCAAGGTTAGCAACTTTGTCCTTTCATCTCTCATTGCTAGATTAGCCCTTGCATTGGTTTATATAGTGATTAATTGTGGGTTTTAGTAATTTGGGAGGAATTATATGTGGTAGTATTTGATTTATATGCAATTTGAGGTCAAAATAACACTTAGTTTGCATATGTAGGTGTTGTTTACTTAGTGCCTTCTAAATCTCCGTCGTAACCACCGTCGATCGCCCGCACCGTCCCGTCGCCGGCACCACCTTGTGGTGAGCCTCTTGTTCATGAAATTTTATATAAAAAAAATGATGTTTGTGTGATTTGGATATATAGTTACTCGTATAATAATTATCTTACCCGTACGTTGTTTGTTATACATAGTGCCATGGTTTTGATATATAGTTACCCGTACGTCTACGTAACGAGGCGAGCTCGGGATCGAGCAAACAAGAAGCAGCTGTCAAAAAATGCAGGAAAACCATTCCCCAGCTGGGAGAACAGGCGGCGCAATCGATCCCCTCGCTTGTTGTGCCAACAACACGTGACAGTACTAAAAGTGCGTTATGTCGACTAGAGGGGGGGTGAATAGGCGATTTTTATGAATTCTTCACTGAGGAGTTTGCCGGTGAGGAAATTCCTTAGCGAAGAAATATTAGCAGCGGAATAAGTACTCAGAAGTAAGCATAACAGAATACAAGCATGGTCATCATGATCAAATGAAGACTAGCACAGAGTACAGAAAGCGTAATCACAGGATAACACAAGATGAAGACAAACAGACTGAAGAAATTGAACTGAGGAAATTGAGAAAGTCTTCAGTCAAAGTTTTCAAACACAGATATGAACAAACACTCAACACAGTAATGAGGAAATGAAAGGGTTGAGGAAATAGAACCAGTTAGGTTGGTGAAGACAATGATTTGGTAGACCAGTTCCAACTGTTGTCTCAGTTGTACGTCTGGTTGGAGCGGCTGAGTATTTAAACTCGAGGACACACAGTCCCGGACACCCAGTCGCTGAGCACGCAGCTCAGGACACCGAGTCCTCACAGTATTCTCCTTGAACTAAGGTCAAGCAGACCTCGTCCAATCACTCGTGGTAAGTCTTCAGGCGACTTCCAAACCTTCACAGACTTGGTCACTCGGCAATCCACAATTCCTCTTGGTTGCTCTAGACCTTGACGCCTAACCGTCTGGAAGAAGCACAGTCTTCAAAGGTAACAAGCGTCGGATCCATGCAGGATCAATTTCTTCAGTGATGCTCAATCACTTTGGGTTTGTAGGGGTTTGGTTTTGGGTTTTCCTCACTCAATGATTTTCGCTCAAAGTCCTCGGAGGATGGGTTGCTCTCAAATGACAAGTGTCAAGTTCTCTCGGAGCAGCCAACCAGCTAGTGGTTGTAGGGGCGGCTATTTATAGCCTAGGGAGCAGCCCGACATGATAAGACATAAATTCCCCTCAATGATATGACCGTTAGGTGGATAAGATATTTTGGGACAGCTGGCGCGCAGCACAGCAACGGTCGGAAATTTGACTCTCAAATTCCTCAGGGCTATCATGTTCCTCACTGCGTAGGTAATTCGCACTGATGAATTCCTAACTCCTCAGTCAGAACAAATT
>NW_025258026.1:0-1781 GCF_018294505.1 Triticum aestivum
TTTTTGGAGTTGAAAAAAATCATTTAAGAAAACCTAAGTCAGTTCCTTCCATGACTCTGATAGTTCTGAACACATGTCCCCACAAGTTAGACACACATTGCTTCGGTTTGGCACATAGATGTTTTAATTCAGTTAGGAACAGGGATGTCTGCCACAAGGAATGGTTCAGCTGGTTCTGTGTAATGTATGTGCTTGGACGATTCTACCTACGGAAGAGCATCGAGAAGAGGGTTCGGAGTTGCTCAGTTTCACACCAGGGTGCAGCAGCAGGGTGGAGTAACAAATATGACACAACACCTGTCCTGCTGTGCAGCATCGGAAATTTTGAAGACATGCTAGTACTGAAGAATGTACTAAGTGATTTCGCGAAAAACAAAAATCATAAGAAGAACAAGAATGTAAGTAGTTATGAGCCGTGAATACCAGAGTTGGCAGGAGTACATACATACATACAAAAAAAAGAAACAATTGTAACTTGGGTTGAACTATGTTCGCAACGCAGAAACTCAATTTAACGGCCAATGAGTAAAAATTGCAGCGAAACAACGTGTCTTGTTAGTTTCATTTGTTTTCCTCAATTTACCGGAGTAGCAGGTTTTACAGGCTCCTAATCGTCAGGATCGCCGCGAGAAACATGCATACCATTTATCTGACACTATAATCGCGTGTCTGAATTTGTGTATCTCAAAGGCATTATTTGCTCAGTATCCAATCTTCTTTAGTTTGAGCTACACAACTGCAAACTGGCTGGAACCCGCATGTTGCGTACAGCGCTATTTGATCCCACATGTGTGGACATAATCCAGATTGAATCAACACCAGCTTCTAGCCCCGCTGGTGTTGAATCAAAACATATATGATCGTATTTTTCTGGAGTTGAAAAAATTCATTTAAGAAAACCTAAGTCGGCTCCTTCCATGACTCTGATAGTTCTGAACACATGTCCCCACAAGTTAGACACACATTGCTTCGGTTTGGCACATAGATGTGTTAATTCAGTTAGGAACAGGGATGTCTGCCACAAGGAATGGTTCAGCTGGTTCTGTGTAATGTATGTGCTTGGACGATTCTACCTACGGAAGAGCATCGAGAAGAGGGTTCGGAGTTGCTCAGTTTCACACCAGGGTGCAGCAGCAGGGTGGAGTAACAAATATGACACAACACCTGTCCTGCTGTGCAGCATCGGAAATTTTGAAGACATGCTAGTACTGAAGAATGTACTAAGTGATTTCGCGAAAAACAAAAATCATAAGAAGAACAAGAATGTAAGTAGTTATGAGCCGTGAATACCAGAGTTGGCAGGAGTACATACATATATACAAAAAAGAAGAAACAATTGTAACTTGGGCTGAACTCTGTTCGCAACGCAGAAACTCAATTTAACGGCCAATGAGTAAAAATTGCAGCGAAACAACGTGTCTTGTTAGTTTCATTTGTTTTCCTCAATTTACCGGAGTAGCAGGTTTTACAGGCTCCTAATCGTCAGGATCGCCGCGAGAAACATGCATACCATTTATCTGACACTATAATCGCGTGTCTGAATTTGTGTATCTCAAAGGCATTATTTGCTCAGTATCCAATCTTCTTTAGTTTCAGCTACACAACTGCAAACTGGCTGGAACCCGCATGTTGCGTACAGCGCTATTTGATCCCACATGTGTGGACATAATACAGATTGAATCAACACCAGCTTCTTGCCCCGCTGGTGTTGAATCAAAACATATATGATCGTATTTTTCTGGAGTTGAAAAAAAATCTTTTAAGAAAACCTAAGTCAGTTC
>NW_025258027.1:0-1781 GCF_018294505.1 Triticum aestivum
AGGGGGCCGGCCGCACCTCCCCCCTCCCTCCTTTATATACGGGGGCAGGGGGCACCTCTAGACACAAGTTGATCTTCGTGATCGTTCATTAGCCGTGTGCGGTGCCCCCCTCCACCATATTCCACCTCGGTCATATCGTAGCGGTGCTTAGGCGAAGCCCTGCATCGGTAGAACATCATCATCGTCACCACACCGTCGTGCTGACAGAACTCATCCCCGACACCCTGCTGGATCAGAGTCCGGGGATCGTCATCGAGCCGAACGTGTGCTGAACTCGGAGGTGACGTACGTTCGGTACTTGGATCGGTCAGATCGTGAAGACGTACGACTACATCAACCGCGTTGTCATAACGCTTCCGCTTTTGGTCTACGAGGGTACGTGGACAATACTCTCCCCTCTCGTTGCTATGCATCACCATGATCTTGCGTGTGCGTAGGAATTTTTTTGAAATTACTACGTTCCCCAACACTCACAACAAGCCTGATGGTTTCGGTAGGGTACGTCCCACCTTTGGGGACGAAACGATATCCGCTGCCTCTTATTGCTTTCAAAAAATTTCTAGTGTCAACATAGAACAATATGTCGTGTCAATTTTTGGGATTTTTTGGGGTTCGTTTGGACATTTTTATGCATTAATTGCGTTTTCAATGCATTTATGAGCACAATTCAAATTTGAACTACATGCACATGCTAATGCATATAAATTGGTTGAAAATTCAAACCCGTGTCCTTGGTTGCATGCTTAGGTCCCATGCAAGAAATGGGAATGAATGTCAAACACCCTACCACCGTCACTCAGCCGCAAACATTGAGATTCCTGGTTTTTAAATTCTAGTAAATCCAAAACTCGTTCGAAATTCATGAAACTTGGCATGTTATCATGGTGTCGTGGTAAAAATATTGTCCCATTTGGGGGCAGGTTTGGGGATATGCTTCTCACAAACAAAGGCTCTCACAACAAGCCTGATGTTTTCGGTAGGCTATGTCCCACCTTTGGGGACAAAATGATATCCGCTGCCTCTTATTGCTTTCAAATTTTTTCTACTGTAAACATAGAACAATAGGGGTGTCGTGTCAATTTTTGGGATTTTTCGGGGTTTGTTTGGACATTTTTATGCATCAATTGCGTTTTCAATGCATTTACGAGCACAATTCAAATTTGAACTACATGCACATGCTCTAATGCATATAAATTGGTTGAAAATTCAAATTTGTGTCCTTGGTTGCATGCTTAGGTCCCATGCAAGAAATGGGAATGAATGTCAAACACCCTGCCACCGTCACTCGGCCACAAACATTGAGATTCCTGGTTTTTAAATTCTAGTAAATCCAAAACTCGTCTTAAATTCATGAAACTTGGCATGCTATCATGGAGCGCCATCAACATGCCATGATAAAAATATTGTCCCATTGGGGGCAAGTTTGGGGATATGCTTCGCACAAACCAAAGGTTCTCACAACAAGCCTGATGGTTTCGGTAGGGAACATCCCGCCTTTGGGGACAAAACGATATCCGCTGCCTCTTATTGCTTTCAAAAAAATTTAGTGTCAACATAGAACAATAGAAGTGTTGTGTCAATTTTTGGGATTTTTCAGGGTTCGTTTGGACATTTTTATGCATTAATTGAGGTTTTGATGCATTTATGTGCATAATTCAAATTTGAACTACATGCACATGCTCTAATGCATATAAATTGGTTGAAAAGTCAAATCTTTGTCCTTGGTTGCATGCTTAGGTCCCATGCAAGAAATGGGAATGAATGTCAAACAACCTGCCACC
>NW_025258028.1:0-1781 GCF_018294505.1 Triticum aestivum
AAAACTGATACCACTTGATAGAGGCGAGGGTGTCCTGATCTTTCGATGAGATGATAACTATCGATTTGGTGGAGACGACTTTGACGATCCGACTACAAACGTGCACGACGTTGCGCCTTAGCAATCGCTAAACCAATCTCCTGAGGTTACTGACGATGCCGGAAGCACGGTCAGCCTGACCACGAAGGTCTATTCCTGCAAGCAATCGAAGAACAAGCAAGAATATGATAAAGCAATCTGAATATTGCAAATATATATGAGGTATTGATAATGGTGGGGATCCGTAAGCGGTCTTGGTCTGGTCGTTGGACACAAACGAAGTACACGAAGTTGCAATGGCTAACTTTTAACTAAACAAATCCCCAAGGAAAAGCTACTAGATGGATCTACTTATATAGGAGCAAGGGGTGGTGGCCAAGGAGGTGAGAGGACGTCCCAAGGCAGCCTAAAACTAAATCTAGGTCGTACAAGGCCAATGGGCCCAAGTGGAGGTGATGTAACACCTTTGGACTTGTAGTTTGACTCGGATTATGCTGCAGCATCAGATTGTTTCGTCCACAACTCAACGCTCCGGACGAATTTGAAGGTGATTCCAATTGGGTTGGAAAGTGCACGAAATCTAGTTTCCAACAAAAAATCACCCAATTCGGAGTCCGTATGAAAAACTTGTGTGCGTTTTGAGTCAGGTGTGTCTGTGCAGTCCGAATCTGAATCCAGAACGTGAGAGACTTGGACTCTATCTTCTCTTGGACCAAAAGTGACGTGAGAGAACTTTTTGGACAGCAAATAAACATCTCTTTCTTCCTTATCTTCATATGTGGATTGTACAAATGTCCCATACACCTGCAATTAGACAAAACACAAAAGTGTGTGAAGTATTTTTGTTCTGGATAACATAAATAGATTATTGAATAGTTTGCACTAGAAATCACCTGACAAATATGCATATATGCAATATTTTTGGTCATATCCAAGGTAGTCATGTCCTCATCATCCTCCCCTTCTTGAAAATAAAGCCGTCCTCGACGTTGCTTAATCTGAAATGTGGCTAACAAAAGAGACAAGGTGTACATGTTGTATATGTATATATCATCCATTTTTACTTCCCTTGATTTTTGCATATATGACACATGAATAGATGAATAACTTGCATAGTTCATAAAATCTAAAGCCAAAAAATTAGCACAAGAAGTAGAAGGCATGAAAATATTGCAACTCAGTTTGCACATATAAGTGAAGCTCTTATTCATTTCAAAAGATTGACAATGTTCATCATTAAACCATCCTAACATTGGTGAATAAACCTTACTTGCATCAAATTTACATGCTACAACATGCTTAAATAAGCAAACATGCAATAAGTCATTCAACACAGAATCATCATCAAGATTAGAGGTCATATCAAAATGATTAAACATTGGTTCTTTTGCATCAATAGTTAATTCAATGGGTGCACTCAAAATTGTTGGTATTTCAGTTGTTTGATCACATGGCAAAGTCAAATTATCAACGTAGTCCTCTAAAATAGGTGGTGTGATCAAAGTAGTGGGTAGCTCATCAGATGGTGCATTCAAATTGACAAGGCATTCATCATTCTCATGTAGAGATGGAAGATCAGTACCTTTGTCATTACCTCTTATGATCAACTCAGATGATGTAGCCACTCTCGGGGGCGATGTGTCACATGGTGGAGGTGATGTAGTCCTAACAACAACGGATGTGGTTGTCATAGTATGCCTAGTAGTTGAAGGAACAATCATATCAACTCTTGGAATGTGCAC
>NW_025258029.1:0-1781 GCF_018294505.1 Triticum aestivum
GCTAGCTAAGAGAGAGCCGCACCTGTTTATAAGGTGCGGTGCGCCTGAGCTGTCGAGCTCCTCTCTAAAGCAGGCTTACGGGCCTAACCTCTCTGTACATGCCTGTGGGCCTACTGGGCCTTCCGCGGGCCTGAATCCTGGCCCATGGATGGGTTTCTAATCGTATTCAGGCCGTGGTGGCCCAGTAGGTGGCATAATTTTTATTTTTTGCATTTTTTGTTTTCTTTTTTGCTTTATTTATTTTGTTTTGTTTCTACTTACAACAAAAAACTTATTTATTTTATTTTATTTTGTTTCTAATTACTTATTTATTTTACTTTAGGATAATTCTTTTTGCTATTAAAGTTTCTAACAAAAAAAGTTATTTATGAAAATTATTTTTGCTTTCAATGATTTTGAACAGAAAATACTTCGATAATTTTAGTTGCATCAATTTTATATAATTTTAGTTTCAATAATACTAGAGGTTGCTTATAATGTTTTGAACAGAAAATACTTTGATAATTTTAGTTTCATAAATTTTATTTATGTTATTAAAGTTTATTTTATTTTGTTTCTACTTATATATTTTATTAAATTTTATATTATTTTGTTTCTAATTACTTATTTATTTTATTTGTTATTTTCATGCACCATTTTCATGCATTTACTGATTATTTTGAGCTATAAGACCCTAAAATTGAAAAGCATTTCAAATGAACTCTGAAAAGGTTGAAAGTTGGCATGGTATCATCATTTCATCCACATAGCATGTGCAAGAAAGTTGAGAGGGTTACGGCAAAAACTGGATGCACTTCGTGTACAAAACGGACAATCTCTTTCGAAGTATCAGGATTTCATACGGAAACTCGTCTGTTACAAAGGGATTTCATTTTTTTAAACTTATTTGAACTCCTGACTTTTTGTGTGTTCAAAATGCACCATTCAAAGCCACATCATCAATTTTCAACCCTTTCTGACTTCATTTGTTATTTTTCATGCATTTACTAATTATTTTGAGCTATAAGACCCTAAAATTGAAAAGCATTTCAAATGAACTCTGAAAAGGTTGAAAGTTGGCATGGTATCATCATTTCATCCACATAGCATGTGCAAGAAAGTTGAGAGGGTTATGGCAAAAACTAGATGCACTTCGTGTACAAAACGAACAATGGTGTCATACTCGTCTGTTACAAAGTTGGCATGGTATCATCATAATAGTTGCGGGAGAAAGTCTTCACTTTTTCTTCGCTTATGTCATTAGCTTATTGCGCCGTAACCATGGATAATCTTCATCGTTTATCAGGATGCTTGGGTCAGCCTTGACTTTGAAGGGAGGAATTTCATGAAACTTTTCATAATCTTCAGACATGTCTGTCTTGCCCTCCACTCCCACAATGTCCCTTTTTCCTGAAAGAACTATGTGGCGCTTTGGCTCATCGTATGATGTATTCGCATCCTTATCTTTTCTTTTTCTCGGTCTGGTAGACATGTCCTTCACATAGATAACCTGTGCCACATCATTGGCTAGGACGAACGGTTCGTCAGTGTACCCAAGATTGTTCAGATCCACTGTTGTCATTCCGTACTGTGGGTCTACCTGTACCCCGCCTCCTGACAGATTGACCCATTTGCACTTAAACAAAGGGACCTTAAAATCATGTCCGTAGTCAAGTTCCCATATGTCCATTATGTAACCATAATATGTGTCCTTTCCCCTCTCGGTTGCTGCATCAAAGCGGACACCGCTGTTTTGGTTGGTGCTCTTTTGATCTTGGGCGATCGTGTAAAATGTATTCCCA
>NW_025258030.1:0-1781 GCF_018294505.1 Triticum aestivum
CGAAGACCCGTGTACAACTACTGTTTCCTGCCTAGAACGACTACCGTCGACGTGCATTTCGCCAAGTACCGCTACCGACGAGCCCCGAAGGACTTGGTTGCGACAAGTTCCTTTCCAAACGTGAACGTCTACTTCCACGACTGCTGCAAGAACAACTACTTCCACTACGATATGTACCACTACCGTCGCCGTGAACAACTACTTCCCACGACGACCCGAGAACGTCTACTTCCCTCTACGAAACTCGACCCGCTCCGAAAACGCACGCTTCGAAGGTATAACCCCGAGACGCCGTCCGTGGACCGAATGCATGTGTTGTATGAGATGCACCCTATGTTTGCACCGTGCCCGTTTGCTTCATGCACGTTCCTCCTCGTTCGCCATGCCGATGAACCGTGGGAACCCGGTAACCGGGATCACCCCACCATCTCTAGCATGTTCCGCACATCCGCACGCCTCCTTTTGCACCGGTATCTCCATGAGTACCGGGACCGGAATGTTGCCGTGGCACCATTTTTGTTTCGCCGCCGTGGCACCCTTTTTGTTCCGCCATGGTGACCAAATGCTTCTTAATGCTCTTGTCAACATTTTCATAAAAATTGCATAAAACTTGTATATGTCATCCGCATCATGATAACAACATTTAAAATGTTTAAACTTGTTGTTGCATTAAATTGCTAAATTCATATGGGGATTTACCGGATTTGTTGTTTTTATATCCGGCCCCATTTAAATTGTTTAGATGTATAGTTTATATTATGCTTCCCCTCTTGCCATGCTTAACAACATTTAATATTGTTGGGTACATAAACGGGATCAAACTAAATAACTTATCGTGGTGTTTCGTCAATATGCAGTTGCATATTGAGCTCCATTTAATTTGTAGGATTGTTTGTTTCACTTTGCCATGCCATGCCTCATTAAACCGGACATGCATCATACTTGTTTGTGCATCACGACTTGTTTATGCTTGTGTGTTTACTATGTTGTTTGTTTCTTTCCGGGTTGCTTCTCTCGTTAGCTTCGGTTTCGTTCCGGAGTTGTGAGGATTTGTTCGTCTACATCCGTTTGTCTTCTTCATGGATTCGTTCTTCTTCCTTGCGGGATCTCAGGCAAGATGATCATACCCTCGAAATCACTACTATCTTTGCTATGCTAGTTTGCTCGCTCTTGCTATGCCAATGCTACGATGCCTACCATTTGCTTGTCAGCCTCCCAAATTGCCATGTCAAACCTCTAACCCACCATGTCCTAGCAAACCGTTGTTTGGCTATGTTACCGCTTTGCTCAGCCCCTCTTATAGCATTGTTAGTTGCAGGTGAAGATTGAAGTTTGTTCCTTGTTGGAACATGGAGATGATGTTCCTTGTTGGAACATGTTTACTTGTTGGGATATCACAATATATCTTATTAAATTAATGCATCTATATACTTGGTAAAGGGTGGAAGGCTCGGCCTTATGCCTGGTGTTTTGTTCCACTCTTGCCGCCCTAGTTTCCGTCATATCGGTGTTATGTTCCCGGATTTTGCGTTCCTTACACGGTTGGGCTATAATGGGAACCCCTTGACAGTTCGCCTTAAGTAAAGCTCTTCCAGCAATGCCCAACATTGGTTTTACCATTTGCCACCTAGCCTTTTCTTTCCCTTGGGTTCTGCAGACTCAAGGGTCATCATTTTTTAACCCCCCCCCCCGGGCCAGTGCTCCTCTGAGTGTTGGTCCGAACTAGAGCCCTGTGCAGCGCCCCCTCGGGGAAACTCGAGGTTTGGTTTTAGTTGTACGGA
>NW_025258031.1:0-1780 GCF_018294505.1 Triticum aestivum
TTCGTAGCCACTGACCACTCCGGGTCTACCCATTCCACATAGTTACATTTCACTTCTTCCTACAGTATGAAAAATATGGTCCCAATCATATATGCACAAATGCAATACAATTACATGCAATGCACTAAAAATATGGTCTCAATCATATAAACACAAAATGTAGCGTGCAATGATATACATATATATATATGGATCAATTAACTACAAGTATATGCTATTATGTGCTAAAACAAATATTAGACCGTAAAAAAACAACATAAATACGGACTTTGTAAATGCAAATATTAATTGAAATGTATGCAATTTTGGGCAGAACAATGGATTACCGCGAAGTAAATCGAGCACGAGGTAATTTAAACATATATTTACAGTACGGAACAACATACCTTCTGACCACAGACAAGAAAACGTCTACCAGTGTCCAAGGAATCAAAAGCAACTAGCCTGACGCAAGGTTCTCGATGCAGACAACAAGAAGACAGATCGTGAGCAATGCCACTCCATTCATAGCAAGGGATAGTCGTAGGAAGCTAAACGAAACAACAGAGATAATGCACAAATCAACGCCCTGCGTTAAATACCGGAAATGAAGAACTCTAACCCTAACCCTAGCACTATTTGGAGATTATATAGTAGGAGCGTACCTGCAGGCTAGTTACGGATTCGCCATCCGAAGAAGAGCTCGACTCGTCGCTCCACGAAACCATGGCGTAACGTGACCGGCGGCACGACGTGGATCGGTGGCTGCAGCGGCGGCGGCGGTTGCAGTGGATAGATAGAACGCGCGTGGAGATCGCGAGGGAAGAACCGCCCCGACCAGGTGGCCAGCGCGGCCCATTTAAACGGGCTGTAATAAAAAAAAATTGTTAAATGGGCTCGGCAATGGGAGCGGCCGTGTGTCGCGCCTTCTTACGGCATCCGTCACCCCCCCTCCACGTCATCGCGACAAGCGGCCCGAGTTACACTACAAGCCATAAAATGTTGGGTTTTTCTTTTCTTTATGAGGGGAAAATGGTGGGTTTTTGGTATGAAGTCTATACTATAGACCAAAGTGAGCTGGTATCTTCTATATCTAAATGGTGGTGAACCAAAGGAGTGAAAAAAAATTAATTATTATCAAACATAATTACATCTTCTATATCTAAACAACTAGCCACCACTAACCTATTTCTCTTAACATGCAAGTTTGCCACCTCGTCATTCAACATGTATGGAGAAAGGTCCACCACAACATGCAAACAAAATATTCCCGCAACAACATATACATGTTACACGTAACCATTTCTCTATGAATATATTGCAAAGGGAGCATTCCCGCAACAACATGTCGGGTATCGTCTAGTTTTCTAATATAATATAACTACAGTGGACAACACAAAAGATGCCATCATTACAATGACTAAAATGCTATCCATTTTCCATGATTAAAGTCCCTAGTGACCGCCTCCTGTTTAGTCCATATATGCTACAAGCACTATCTCAAGGTACTGGCCTCTTGCAATAGTATATATCATGTATCATGTATGCAGTAATACATTGCAAACACCTCACTATTAGATCACTGGATTCATCCTAACATAACTTTAGCAACTTTTCTACTCTTCTTCGCCCACCACGCTTCTGCACACGATAACAGGAAAAGTTAATGAATGACAAGTTAAAAACAATTATAACCTACAATGCATACAAAAACTTACTTCTTATTTAGTTTGCATTTCTTGTTGCGTTTAGTGTGCCCTAGCAATTTGCATGCGCCGCACCTGATTCTGATCTCGTCGTA
>NW_025258032.1:0-1780 GCF_018294505.1 Triticum aestivum
GAGAAGTGCGTCTTCATAGAATACCCAAAGGAAATTGTTGGGTACACCTTCTATCACAGATCCGAAGGCAAGACATTCGTTGCTAAAATGGATCCTTTCCAGAGAAGAAGTTTCTCTCGAAAGAAGTGAGTGGGAGGAGAGTAGAACTTGATGAGGTAATTATACCTTCTCCCTTATTGGAAAGTAGTTCATCACAGAAATCAGTTCCAGTGATTCCTACACCAATAAGTGAGGAAGTTAATGATGATGATCATCAAACTTCAGATCAAGTTACTACCAAACCTCGTAGGTCTTCCAGAGTAAGATCCGCACCAGAGTGGTACGGTAATCATGTTCTGGAAGTCATGTTACTAGACCATGATGAACCTACGAACTATGAGGAAGCAATGATGAGCCCAGATTCCACAAAATGGCTTGAGGCCATGAAATCTGAGATATGATCCATGTATGAGAACAAAGTGTAGACTTTGATTGACTTGCCCGATGATCGGTGAGTCATTAAGAATAAATGGATCTTCAAGAGGAAGACGGACGTTGATAGTAGTGTTACTATCTACAAAGCTAGACTTGTGGAAAAAGGTTTTTGACAAAGTTCAAGGTGTTGAATACGATGAGATTTTCTTACTCGTATCGATGCTTAAAAGTCTGTCCGAATCATGTTAGCAATTGCCGCATTTTATGATTATGAAATTTGGCAGATGGATGTCAAAACTGCATTCCTAAATGGATTTCTGGAAGAAGAGTTGTATATGATGCAACCGGAAGGTTTTGTCGATCCAAAGGGAGCTAACAAAGTGTGCAAGCTCCAACGATCCATTTATGGACTGGTGCAAGAATCTCGGAGTTGGAATATACGCTTTGATAAGTTGATCAAAGCATATAGTTTTTGTACAGACTTACGGTGAAGCCTGTATTTACAAGAAAGTGAGTGGGAGCACTACAACATTTCTGATAAGTATATGTGAATGACATATTGTTGATCGGAAATAATGTAGAATTATTCTGCAAAGCATGAAAGGATACTTGAATAAAAGTTTTTCAAAGAAAGACCTTGGTGAAGCTGCGTACACATTGAGCATCAAGATCTATATAGATAGATGAAGACGCTTGATAAGATTTTTCAATGAATACATACCTTGATAAATTTTTGAAATAGTTCAAAATGGAACAGTCAAAGAAGGAGTTCTTGCCTGTGTTGCAAGGTGTGAAGTTGAGTAAGACTCAAAGCCCGACCACGGCAGAAAATAGAAAGAGAATGAAAGTCATTCCCTATGCCTCAGTCATAGGTTCTATAAAGTATGTCATGCTGTATACCAGATCTATTGTATGCCATACCACTGAGTTTGGCAAGGGAGTACAATAGTGATCTAGGAGTAGATCACTGGAGAGCGGTCAAAATTGTCCTTAGTGGAATAAGGATATGTTTCTCGATTATGGAAAAAGGTTCGTCGTAAAGGGTTACGCCGATGCAAGTTTGACACTAATCTAGATGACTCTAAGTCTCGATCTAGATACATATTGAAAGTGGGAGCAATTAGCTAGAGTAGCTCCATGCAGAGCATTGTTGACATAGAAATTTGCAAAATACATGAGGATCTGAATGTGGCAGACCCGTTGACTAAGATTCTCTCACAAGCAAAACATGATCACACCTTAGTACTCCTTGGGTGTTAATCACATAGCGATGTGAACTAGATTACTGAATCTAGTAAACCCTTTGGGTGTTGGTCACATAGCGATGTGAACTATGGGTGTTAATCACATGGTGATGTGAACTATT
>NW_025258033.1:0-1780 GCF_018294505.1 Triticum aestivum
TCTCGTGCACGCCCACCGTGGCCGCCTCCCCTGCCGCTGCTCTTGCCGCCCTTCCCGTGGCGCCACCCTCCGTTCCCTTGGCTGGCGTCGTGGGCACGGGCGGCCACGCCGGCGGCCTCACCACGCCCGTGGCTGGCGCCCCCCTTTCCTGTGATCTGGGCGCTCGCCCGTTCGGGCTATGCCCACGCCCGCGCCCGTTGACCCGCTAAGGCCTTTGGCCCACTGACAAAGGGGCCCCAGCCCCAGAACAAAAAAAGAAGAAGAAATAATGATAATAATAATAATAATATTAACTAATTAATTAACTAAATTAATTGAGTTTAATTAACCCAATCAATTAACTAAACTAATTAACCTGTTAGTTTAATTAAACTGTAATTAGATTAACCTAAACCCTAATTAACCTAACAGTATGACAGGTGGGTCCCACGGGACCCACATGTCAGTTTGACCCAGGTCAACCGCACTGTTGCCTGCTGACATCACACATACGTCATGCTGACATCAGCATTTACTATTCTGGATAATGTTGAATTAAGTAAATAATTAAATTCCAGAAATTAATAAAATCTTTAGAAAATCATATTTTTTTAATCCGTAACTCGGATTAAAATATTTTCAACATGAAAGTTGCTCAGAACGACGAGACGATTCCGGATACGCAGTCCGTTCGTCCACCACACCCCCTAACCTATCGAACCCGCAACTTTCCCCCTCCGGCTCCTCTGCCCGAAAACACGAAACACCGGGAATACTTTCCCGGATGATTCCCCCTTGACCAGTACCACCTTATACCACGTTAGGGCACGCCTAGCATCGCTTCTTGACATGCCATGCATCGATATGCATCTGTTTACTTGGTATTCATTGTTTCTTCCCCCTCTTCTCTCCGGTAGACTACGAGACCGACGCTGCGGCTGACCAGTTCGACTACGGAGTTGACGACCCCTCTCTCTTGCCAGAGCAACCAGGCAAGCCCCCCCCCCTTGATCACCAGATATCGCCTATTCTACTCTATACTGCTTGCATTAGAGTAGTGTAGCATGTTACTGCTTTCGTTAATCCTATTCTGATGCATAGCCTGACATTGTCGCTACATCTGTTGATACCTTACCTGCAATCCTATATGCTTAGTATAGGATGCTAGTTTATCATCATTGGCCCTACATTCTTGTTAGTCTGCCTTGCTATACTATCGGGCCGTGATCACTTGGGAGGTGATCACGGGTATATACTATACATACATACATACATACATACTATACAGATGGTGACTAAAGTCGGGTCAGCTCATTGAGTACCAGCAAGTGATTCTGACGAGGGGGCTGAAAGGACAGGTGGCTCCATCCCGGTAGAGGTGGGCCTGGGTTCCCGACGACCCTCGACTGTTACTTTGTGGCGGAGCGACAGGGCAGGTTGAGACCACCTAGGAGACAGGTGGGCCTGGCCCTGTTCGGCGTTCGCGGATACTTAACACGCTTAACGAGATCTTGGTATTTGATCTGAGTCGGCTACGAGCCTATACGCACTAACCATCTACGCGGGAGTAGTTATGGGTATCCCGACGTCGTGGTATCAGCCGAAGCACTTCAGACGTCAGCGACGGAGCGGCGCGCGCCGGATTGGAACGTAAGCCTGCTCTTGTATTAAGGGGGCTAGTTCTGCTTCCGGCCGCCCTCGCAACATGCAGGTGTGCTATGGGCGATGGGCCCAGACCCCTGTGCGCTTAGGTTTAGACCGGCGTGCTGGCCTCTCTGTTTTGCCTAGGTGGGGCTGCAAC
>NW_025258034.1:0-1780 GCF_018294505.1 Triticum aestivum
TGCACTGTGCCTATTCGTTGTCTTGGGATACTAGCACAGCTTGATGCTCTATTGCTCTGTTCGTGCTGTGTCGTCGCCCACCCTCTGAGTTCCATCGCCATCACAGCAGAGACACGTATCCACTACGCTAGGGCGCCTCCGCTCTGACGTGCACTGGCAAGGAGGACGCTTAACTCGCCGGTTTCTTGCCACTTGCTAGGTCCTAGACTCCTAGGCACATACCAGTTCTTCTCTCATTCTCAAAGCCTCAGGTGTCAGTCTAATTGATTCCTATCTTTAGACAATTTTTTTATCAACCGCTGAAATTATGGATATAATTCGTCGTAAGTTTTTCATTACTATGGTTCAGCCCTGGTCACGCCCAAATCCTGGGTCCGCCAGTGACAGTGATATATGTTGCTGTTGCCTTGCTAATTAGAGATTGGGTAAACCGGTTTTGTGTTTTTATTTCCATGCAAAAACCTTATCATCTTCTATGGTGGATGCACAAGGGTTTGAGTCTATGTACAAAATGAGAAGAAGAACCTTCAGTTATGTTTGCAGCTTGGTGAGGATCCCATTTTTTGAAGATATGATGGCAAGGGATCACACCTTTGTTGATGGGAGATTGTTGTCTTTGCAAGACAGAGTAGCTGTCGCTCTAAGGGTACTGAACTCTGGCGACTCTCCGGTTACTGTAGGATCCTCTCTTGGTGTGAACGAGTCAACTGTATCACTGTTAACTCATGTGTTTGTTGAGGCCATGTGGGACCGAGCAATGCACCACTGCAGCTGGCCTCGCTCCACTAAGATGGAGAAGATCAAGCACAAGTTTGACAAGATGCACGGCCTGCCAAACTGTTGTGGTGTTGTACATACAGCTCACATCACGTTTGGATCACAAAACCCTGACCATGAGGAGAATGACGTTGTTCTAGTGCAAGCCGTTATTGATCTAGATATGAGGACAGAGTTTTGGTTGGACGGTGATCTCTTGGAGTGCATTGAGAAATATGCTTGGCTGAATGGCGGTAAGTTGAAGTTATCAGATGGCCCGGAGGTTGGGGAATACATCATTGGTGATGCAGGATACCCTCTTCGTCCATGGCTCCTCACACCTTACCAGTTAGAAAATGGTCTCCCACTCTCAGAGTCCAAAGTCGAGTTTAACATGAGACACTCTGCAGCTACAGCCGTCGCGGCGAGGGTGTTGACAAGGTTGAAAGACACATGAAAGTGGCTGCAGGGAGAAGGGTGGCATCCAAATAAGAGACGTGTGATGAATCAGACAATCGGTGTGTGCTACATGTTGCATAACATAGTGATAGACTTGGAGGAGGACGAGGGTGCAAGCATGCCGAGTGGTCAGGAGGACATTTATGTCGGGAAAGCATGGAAGTTAGCAGATGAGGATGCTGTCACGGTGAGGAATGCACTGTCCCAGCACTTGATCGGATCTGGAGGTAAAATAACATTACTCTTAGTGTGTTAAATCAACACAACTCTTAGTGTGCTATTTATATTTGGTTTATTTGTTTCCTCCTATTGATTCCATGTTAATTTCATCTGTTTGGACTTCAGTTCACACAATGGCTGAAGAGGAGGAACAAGCAGAAGTAGCAGCAGTTGCATCTGGTTCTGGAGATGGAAACAAGGAAGAAGAAGCACGCCAACGACAAATGGCAGATCGAGGAAAGGAGAAAGTGCATGATGGCTAGCTAGAAAGGTGAGACCATATCAGATCGCCCTCTCCACTGAATCAGTTTGGTACCGTTCTTTATTTCTCGACGCGAGGGCGGGG
>NW_025258035.1:0-1780 GCF_018294505.1 Triticum aestivum
TAGCTTCTAGGGTTTAGCCTCCTTGATCTCGTGGTAGATCTACTCTTGTACTACCCATATCATCAATATTAATCAAGCAGGACGTAGGATTTTACCTCCATCAAGAGGCCCCGAACCTGGGTAAAACATCGTGTCCCCATCCTCCTGTTACCATCCGCCTAGACGCACAGTTCGGGACCCCCTACCCGAGATCCGCCGGTTTTGACACCGTCAACTACCTTCAAAGGTTTTTGATATCCCCATGCAACGTCCACATGAAAAGATGGAACATCATGTGCGTTGAACGTTCTTGGGCCTGGATGACCCCCTAGAAATGTACGTTGTCGAAATACAAAATATTAACCAAGATGCTCGATAAGCACACTGAAGCCACAAGAGATCAGACCAACAAAAGCACCAGGCGCTAACACAAACTCATCATATCCGCATGCACGCATCTGTGAGAACAAAAACCCAAATTTCGCAAGATTGGACTTATGAAGTCATCATAACTCTGGCTTTGTGGCACTACCCCGTTAGGATTCATCACAGGAAGAGAAGAACAAGAGTAACTTTATTCTAACCGGCGTTGCACCCTTCGCAAGAACATCTATAGCATGATTATGTGATGTTTGTTTACTGTGCAGTGATGAATCCTGCCTCCCTCCTTTCCATGAGGAGAAGGGGGCGCCTCCGCTATTGGGCCCTTGTGGACCAATTCTCCTTCCACCACTTGGCCTTTTAAAATCCATTGATATTTAATTAATATAAAATCCTCATAACTATATTAGAGTCTTTTATTATTAATTTAACATCTCCGAAGACATTTTCCATATATATATATATATATATATATATATTATCAGTAATACCTGGTATTCCACGATAAACTCTGAAACCCTTCCAGAAACCCCGAAGCTCTTCCGGTTCCTCTCGAAACTATCTCGAATATTAATGAAACAATTTCATAAATATTTTCTCATTACTCTTATCCTACTAACACTCAGCAGACCGTGATTACATTAAGCTTGTGACCATGTAGGTTCGGTAAAACATAGACATGAACAAAACCCCTTTCGTTCAATGACTGATAGCGGAACCGTGGACATCTATATCGATCCCTATGAGTACACGATGACATTCGAGCGAACCTTGGGTTATGATGTGCTATTCCCTTTGCTTTGCAATACTTTACAAAACCCTATAGTCCTGGTTCGTAAGGGCCTTTAGTCCTGGTTCCGGAATCGGGACTAAAGTGTCGGTACTAATACCTCCCCCCTTTAGTCCCGGTTCAATCCAGAACCGGGACTAAAGGCCCTCCACGTGGGCAGTGCGCAGAGCCCAGTCAGGAGACCCTTTGGTCCCGGTTGGTGGCACCAACCGGACCCAATAGGCATCCACGCGTCAGCATTTCTGTGGCTGGGGTTTTTGTTTTTTTTGAAGGGGGGGGTTGGGGGTTTTGGGGGGTTAATTTAGGTGTTTCATATATTGTGTTAGCTAGCTATAATTAATAGAGATAAGTGTCCTCTCTTATGTCCGTGCTTGGTCGACGCTACGTACTATACATACGTATAGAGAGGACTAGACACGCTGGCTAGCTAGTAAGCAAAGGAAGGAAACAGAAGATCGTCATGAACATATATGCATACAGAGAGAAGTGATATCGACCACCTCTCCTTCTCTGAGAGATTGGTCGAACAACAAGTTCTCGTATATCTATCTGACACTACCGACTACATATATACAATAATTATCTCTGACAAATATAATCATACGGACTCAGGGTCCACATAGAATTCTC
>NW_025258036.1:0-1780 GCF_018294505.1 Triticum aestivum
AAAGTGCTTTATGCACCACACTACCTTACTGGAGCAGCCGCAGCATGGTGGGAGAACTTCCTACACATGCATCCCAGGGAACACAACATCACCTGGGAAGAGTTCAAGGAAGGTTTCCGTGGGGCACACATCCCCAGGAGCATTCTAAAGATCAAGAAGAGAGAGTTTGATGACCTGAAACAAAGAGGCATGTCAGTGACAGAGTACAATGGTCAGTTCACCCAGCTGTCTCGTTATGCCTACGACGAGCACATGACAGAAAACAAGAAGATGGAAAAATTCCTGGACGGCCTGGCACCAGCATTAAGATGCCAACTGATTGTACACACCTTTCCGGATTTTAAGACGCTGGTGGACAAGGCCATCACCTTGGAAAATGAGCGCCGTAGTCTGGAAGATATCCGCAAGCGGAAGAGGGACAAGACGACTCTTGCCCGCAACAACCGAGGCAAGGCTGAGGTCCCAAGGACAGACACAAGGAGATCCACGACCACTGAGCAAAGACCCGTCGGACATTTTCATGCCAGAGACAAGGAGTTCACATACCGTCCGGGAGTCACCTGCTATGCTTGTGGTCAACAAGGGCATTATGCTAAACAGTGCCCGAAGCCAAGAGACTCGGCACCCAAGCCGAACAATGGTGGGAACAATCCCGCCCCCAAGCGCAACAACTTCAACCCCAACAACAACCACAGGAAGGGTCACTTGAACCATGTGACCAGGGAAGAAGCGCAGAATGCCCCAGACATCGTGCTCGGTACGTTCCCTGTCAACACAGTACCTGCCACGGTTTTGTTTGATTCTGGAGCTTCCCATTCGTTCGTTTCGAAGAGTTTTGTTTCGCAACATGGTTTTCCGATACTCCCCTTGGAAAAATCTATGATCATCAAGTCCCCCGGAAACAAGCAATTTGCTCAGGGTTACTGCCAAGGAGTGGTCATTGAGTTCGAAGGACTACCATTCCACGCAAATCTCATCGTGTTGGAAAGTAAAGGACTGGATGTCATTTTAGGAATGGACTGGTTAACCACCAACAAAGGATTCATCGACTGTTTCAATCGGACAGTGATTCTCACTCACCATCACGGCAAGACAATAAGAGTTTCCGCTCAAGAAAGGTCACGATCACAGAAACCAAAACTGAACAAGATGGACATCGCAGAATTAAGAAAAGTGCCAGTGGTATGCGAGTTCCCTGATGTGTTCCCGGAAGAACTACCAGGTATGCCACCAGACCGAGAGATCGAATTCAGCATTGAATTAGCACCTGGCACCGCACCCATTTATAAGAAGCCGTATAGAATGGCACCCTCAGAATTGGTGGAGTTAAAGAAGCAGGTAAAAGAATTATTGGACAAGGGGTTTATACGAGCCAGCTCCTCACCATGGGGTTCGCCCGTATTGTTCGCCAAGAAGAAGGATGGGACACTGAGACTATGCATAGACTATCGAGCCCTCAATATGGTCACCATCAAAAACAAATACCCGATGCCACGGATAAATGATTTGTTTGACCAGCTCGCACAAGCTAAAGTATTTTCAAAGATTGACTTGAGATCAGGATACCATCAACTGAAGGTACGAACAGAGGATATCCCCAAGACAGCATTCACTTCCAGATATGGGCTATACGAGTTCACAGTGATGCCTTTTGGTCTAACAAACGCCCCCGCATACTTCGTCCACCTCATGAACAAAGTGTTCATGAAATTCATGGACAAATTTGTGGTGGTATTCATTGACGATATTCTAGTTTACTCAAGGACACCCGAAGAGCATG
>NW_025258037.1:0-1780 GCF_018294505.1 Triticum aestivum
TTACCAGTTTTCTGTGCTATTACCCACTAATTTTGGGTCCCTGGGCGATCCGAATGTTCGGGGAACCTCGGGGTCCGGTTACGGGGACCTCGTAAAAACTCGCATATTTGGTCCATTCTGACCAGTTTTCTGTGCTATTACTCACTAATTTTGGGTCCTGGGGCGATCTGAACGTTTGGGGAACCCGAGGGGTCCGGTTACGGGGACATCATCAAAACTCACATATTTGGTCCATTCTGGTAGTTTTCTGAGCTATTACTCACTGATTTTGGGTCCCAAGGCGATCCGAACGTTCGGGGAACCCCGGGGTCCGGTTACGGGGACATCATCAAAACTCGTAGATTTGGTCCCTTGTAGCCAGTTTTATGTGCTATTACAAACTAATTTTAGGTCCCGGGGCGGTCCGAATGTTCGGGGAACCCCGGGGTCCGGTTACGGGGACATCATCAAAACTCGTAGATTTGCTCCATTGTGACCAGTTTTCTGGGCTATTACCCACTAATTTTGGGTTCTGGGGCGATCCGAACGTTCGGGGAACCCCCGGGGTCCGATTACGGGGACCTCGTCAAAACTCGCATATTTGATCCATTCTGACCACTTTTCTGTGCTATTACCAACTAATTTTGGGTCCCGGGGTGATCCGAACATTCGGGGAACCCCCGGGGTCCGGTTACGGGGACCTCGTCAAAACTCGCATATTTGGTCCATTCTGACCAGTTTTCTGTTCTATTACTCACTGATTTTGGGTCCCGGGGCGATCCGAACTTTCGGGGAACCCCCAGAGTCCGATTACAGGGACCTCGTCAAAACTCGTAGATTTGGTCAATTCTGATCAGTTTTCTATGCTACTACCTACTAATTTTGGGTCCCGGGGCGATCCGTACATTCGGGGAACCCCGGGGTCCAGTTACAGGGACGTCGTAAAAACTTGCATATTTGGTCCATTCTGACCAGTTTTCTGTGCTATTACCCACTAATTTTGGGTCTCGGGGCGATCCGCACGTTTGGGCAACCCTGGGGTCCGGTTACGGAGATGTCATCAAAACTCGTAGATTTGGTCCCTTATAGCCAGTTTTCTGTGCTATTACCCACTAATTTTAGGTCCCTGGACCATCCGAACGTTCAAGGAACCCTCGGGGTCCAGTTACGGGGACCTCGTCAAAACTCGCATATTTGGTCCATTCTGACCAGTTTTCTGTGCTATTATCCACTAATTTTGGGTCCCGGGGAGATCCGAACGTTTGGGGAACCCCAGGGGTCCGGTTACGAGCACCTCGTCAAAACTCGCATTTTTTGTCCATTATGGCAGTTTTCTGTGCTATTACCAACTAATTATGGGTCTCGGGGCGATCCGAACGTTTGGGGAACCACGGGATCCGGTTACGGGGACGTCGTCAAAACTCGCATATTTGGTCCATTCTGGCCAGTTTTCTATGCTATTACTCACTGATTTTGGGTCCCGGGTCGATCCGAACGTTCGGGGAACCCCGGGGTCCGGTTACGGGGACGTCGTCAAAACTCGCATATTTGGTCCAATCTTACTAGTTCTCTGTGCTATTACCCACTAATTTTGGGTCCCGGGGCGATCCGTACATTTGGTGAACCCCGGGGTCCGGTTATAGGGACGTCGTAAAAGCTCGCATATTTGGTCCATCTGACCAATTTTCTGCGCTATTACCCACTAATTTTGAGTCCCGGGGTGATCCGCGCGTTTGGGCAACCCTGGGATCCGGTTACGGAGACGTCATCAAAACTCGTAGATTTGGTCCCTTATAGCCAG
>NW_025258038.1:0-1780 GCF_018294505.1 Triticum aestivum
ATGACAGAACCCCCAGTCCCCTCTGAAACCAACTAGGGCTACTAAAATAATTTTTCAATGAACCTGAAATGCCCTTCTAAAATGCCCATCATTTTTGTCTTGGTTCAGAACCTCTGCCAAAAATGGTGCACATTTTCCTAGGCCATCCTAGGGTTTTTGAATTAAATCATAAATATTTGAATTTGAGCATTTAAAATAATATAAAATATTTAAATGCTCAAATATCTCCAAACTAAAATGTTTCATGTTGGAAATAATCCAACTATGGGCCAGGAATAGTTTGGTGATTTTTGAAGTTGCCTAGGTATTTTATTTAATTCAACAAAGTTGCAGATATATTAAATAAAAACAGAAAACAGAAAAGAAAGGGGAAGACTTCCCTGTGCGGCCCAGCCAGCTGGCCGGCCCAGCCAGCAACCGACCCAGCCCAGCACTGTAGCTCCCCGTCGTCTTCCTCCCCTCGCCCCGAAGCTGCTGCATGCTTGCGCGCACGCGGCCGCGCGGCCACCTCCTGCTTGCCGACGCCCTCCTGGCCGCGTGGACGACGCCCGCAGCCCGTCCCGATCCCCCCTGCTCTCTCTCACTCTCCCCGGCTCTCTCCTTCCTCTCCCTCGCTCTCTCTCTCACACGGCCGAACACCACCGTCGCCACCGTTCGCCGTAGCAGTCGTCTCCGACCACCCCTCGCTCCCCCGACTAGCTCAGAAGCTCCGCCACAACTCCCTCTTCCTCCCCACTGCTCCACGGGTCTCCGGAAGCCCTGCATCGCCGCCACGTCGCCGTTCCCCTCTTCGGACTCCGACCACCGTCGCCGTCAAATTCGTCGTCTCCGGCGCGTCCCCGAGCCCGCTTCGACGCCCACTGCAACCGCGGTGAGCCCCCGGAGCGTTTCCCCCTTCTTCCCTGGTCTCTCCCGACCTCTAGGCCCTAGCTCCACCTCGATCGAGAGCTCCACGCCGCCGGCGATGTCGCCGTCGTGGCCACGGTCGCCGTAGCGCCCAACCGAGCACACCATCGTGCTCCACACATCATCAGGAGCACGTAGAACGCACCAACGCCTCCCCAAACCCCCTGCAACACTGATCCCGACCGCACCCGAACTCCGGCCGCCGCAGCCGAGCTCGCCGCCGTCAACTCCGGCCACCCCGAGCCCAACCACCACCACCAATAGACGCGGCTCAACCTCAGCAACACGTAGATGCCTTCCGCCGTCCATTTGGTCGCCAGAATGGGAAAAAGCACTCTCGCCGCCGTCTCGGATCTCGCCGGCGTCATGTCGCCGGTGGGGTTTGACTTGTCTGACCTGGGGTTTGACCCCCCCAGGGTCACTGACGCGTGGGCCCTGTCGGCCAGATGGTTAGGTTAGCGCTAACTACTGTTAGTCAACCCCCCCTGACACTGACAGTGGGCCCCAGCGCCACTAATTAGTAATTAGAATTAATTTAAATCTGTTTAACCCCCCTGTCACTGACGTGTGGCCCCCACACGTCAGGTTTGACTTCAGCCAGCCGCAGTTGACCTGCTGACGTCACACTGACGTCAGGCTGACGCAG
The DNA here is from genome assembly GCF_018294505.1 of Triticum aestivum. Lineage (NCBI taxonomy): Eukaryota > Viridiplantae > Streptophyta > Magnoliopsida > Poales > Poaceae > Triticum > Triticum aestivum. The sequence goes on from NW_025258038.1 coordinate 1,553, forward strand.
TAATTGATTTTCTGGATTTAAATTAAATCAGGAAATTCCAGAATATTAATTAAACTTCCAAAATTCATAACTTTTATTCTGTAACTCCAAATTGGACAAATTATATATGAAAAATGATCAGAAAAATCCAATCTATCCATCTGTACTATTTTCATGCATGATCAAACAAGTTAAATTGATGATTCAAGCAGAACAAGGAAAAGCACTTTAAAAGGCCATATTTGAATT
>NW_025258039.1:0-1780 GCF_018294505.1 Triticum aestivum
AACCATCTCGTCATTGTCACCGTGGATGAAGGCCGAAGATGGCACATCATCACTCTCGCCTCCTAAGATGGAAGCACCATCCTTGCTCGCCACCTTGTCGCTCGCCTCCAAAGCTTGGTCCTTGAAGGTCTCCGTAGTCGTACTTGTCGCTGCACCATCTTGAAAAAGAGTCAAGGTAGAGTCGGCATCATCAATGCCACAAAGAGGGATGGCGGTGAAGTCGAACTTGGGAGCATCGTCTTGGAGCTCGTCGGGCTTGGACATCGTGGTGGTACTAGCCTCATGCTTGTCGTAGAGCTTGGTCGCCGCAAAGTTTGCTTGGGGTGGAGAAGCCTTGGCCTTCATGAGTTCTTGTTCCGCCTTGAGAGCACCAATGTAGTAGTAGTCGATGGACTTGTAGTTCTCGAGGAAGATTGTCTTGGAGATGTCGTTGTGCAATCCCATCATGAAATGTAACTTCATCCAAATGGGGTCGTCCATGCCGGCTCGTCGCAAGGCATTCTTCATCTCCTTGAAGTACGCGTCGATGGACTTGGATCCTTGGATGGTGTTCTCAATTGGCGTTGAAGTTGTTCCATGTAGGTTGGAGGCACAAACTCGCACAACAATGCTCTCTTCGTCTTGGGCCAACTCATCTTGTAGCTCTCCGAAGGTGTGTGAAGCCACCATGCCAATGCGTAGTCGTGGAAGTTTCTTGTGGCGCACTTCACTTGATCTTCGGGATGAACTTGATGTAGCTTGAGGTAGTCGTCCATTAAGCGCTCCCACTCGAGGTACTCCTCGGGTTCGTGAGTCCCATAGAAAGGAATCGCGTGGTCGATGTCGAGGTTGTAGTAGCTCATGGAAGTCGCGGACTTGAGCTTGGGGAGCTTCTCTTGAGCGTAGCCTTGAGGTTCTTGTTGGCGAAGATGTCGAATATCCGAAGGCGAAGATGCCCAGGGAGATGGTGAAGTCGTTGAGCGGTTGTTGGTGTTGAGCTCTTGACCTTCACGTTCTTGTTGATGATGGTGTCGATGCCGATGTGATCTTGAGCGTCTTCTCGAAGATGAGGAAGATCGCTTGTAGGACTTGATGAGGGCTTTGATCTCCTCCATTTTAGCTTGCATCTTGGCGTCAGAGTTGTTGTTCGTAGCATCAAACTCGTTGTTGTTGTTGTAGACCGAAGGTGAAATGCCTTGCCTATCCATCACAAGACTCGAGTAGAGGTGAGTAGGAAATGATATAAACAATACCAAGTTACCTTTTCCCAAAGTTGAGGATGTATCCCGTTTCACTCAATGTGAGATGAAAGAATAGTGGAATTGGTACCGGACTTGTTCACTCACACCTACCAAGTAAAGCTTATGGTAGAGCTCGGTGAGGATAGTGGCACAAAATATTTGATGCAAAATGTTAGCAAGAGTCAATAATGTTGAAAGAGATTCACAAATTCGCAAACGAAACAAGTAAACCAATAGCAATGAATGGCACACGGAAACACACACACGGATAGATAAATGGGGTCGTGCAACCAAGGAATGAGCACAAAATGTGGAATCCACGGAAAACGTTCGTGTTACACAACTCAAGAGAGACGCTAGCACAATTGCTCAATAGGTGGATACGACACTTGTGCACAACCTATAAGATGCAAAATGGATAAACTTTTTATCCCAAGTATGCTATGTATGTATGGTTCCCGGTGTTTCTCACACAATGATCCAAGATGATCAAGTATGATAACATATGATATATTGTGATGCTATGGCTATTGCTTACAAGCTCTTTGCTCTCTTTCTTT
>NW_025258040.1:0-1780 GCF_018294505.1 Triticum aestivum
TTACTTGTCGAAAGGACTATGATAGATCCCCTATACTTGTCGGTCTTCACCCTCCTCCCCATCCATTAGTCTCGGTTGGTGAAACCAACCGGGACTAAAGGTGCCGCTTTAGTCCCGGTCCGAGCCACCAACTGGGACTAAAGGTGAATTTCACCAGGTGAAAGGGCGAGAAGCACATGCCTTTAGTCCCGGTTGGTGGATCGGACCGGGACTAAAGGGGGGCCTTTAATCCCGGTTGGAGCCACCAACCGGGACTAAATGACTAGCACAGCGGTGTCGAATGTTTAGTCCCACCTCGCTAGTTAAGAGGAGCTCAAAGTTGTTTTGTAAACGTGGCTGCGACATGCCTCTCGAACTCCTCTCTAAAGCAGGCGGTACGTGCCTACCTCTTTGGCATGTTGGGCCTGCTAGCCTTGCGGGTCTGCATCCTAGCCCATATGTAGGGTTTCTAGTCGTATGCAGGCCATGGTGGCCTAGTAGGCGGGCAATTTTTTCTTTTTTTGCAGATGTTATGTTTTTTAAAAAAATATGTCATTTTTTGCATATATTATTTTTAGTTATATAATTTTAGTTGCATAAATTTTATACAATTTTAGTTGCATGTATTTTACTTTCATTGATTCTTTATAGTTCATTCCTTTTGCTATTAGAGTTTTACAAAAGCTTCTTATTTTGCTATTAAAGTTTGTAACAAAAAAGACTTTATGAAAATTATTTTTGGGATTAAAGTTTTTAACAAAAAAATACTTTGATAATTTTAGTAGCATAAATTATATATAATTTTAATATTATTTTGATCATAACAAGAGGTTTATAAAAGATTTTTAGTTGATTATTTTTGCTACCGAAGAATATTATAATTTTGTTTTACTTGCTCATAACAAAATATTTTAATTGAATCTTTTTAGTTCATTATTTTTGCTATTAGTTCATTCTTTGAGCTAAATGACCCTGAAGTTGGAAACCACTACAAATGAACTCTGAAATGGTTGAAACTTGGCATGGTACCATAATTTTACCCACATAGTAGTGCTAAAAAGTTTAGCGGGTTAAGGAAAAAACTGGATGCACTTCATGTAAAAACTGGATAATTTCTTTTGAAGTATCAGGGTTTCTGATGAAAACTCATCTATTACCAAGGGATTTCATTTTTTTATCATATTTTAACTCTAGACTTTTTCTGTGTTCAATATGCATCGTTCACAGCCACATCATCAATTTTCAACCATTTCCTAACTTTATTTGCTATTTTTTCATTCATTTAATTATTATTTTTAGCTAAATGACCCTAAAATTGAGAAGCACTACAAATGAACTCTGAAAATGTTGAAACTTGGCATGGTATCATAATTTCACCCACATAGCATGTGCTAAAAAGTTGATAGGGTTACGGAAAAAACTGGATGCACTTTATGTACAAACTAGACAATCTCTTTTGAAGTATCAGGGTTTCGGACGAAAACTCATTTATTACAAGAGATTTCATTTTTTTACTTATTGTAACACCAGACATTTTGTGCGTTCAATATGCACCATTCAAAGTCACACATCATCAATTTTCAACCATTTTCTGACTTCATTTGCTTTTTTTCATGCAATTAATGATTTTTTTGAGCTAAATGATCCTGGAATTGAGAACCACTACAAATGAACTATGAAAAGGTTGAAACTTGGCATGGTATCATAATTTCACCTACATAGCATGTGCTAAAAAGTTGATAGGGTTACGGCAAAAACCGGATGCACATCGTGTCCAACCGGAACAATCTCTTTTGAAGTA
>NW_025258041.1:0-1780 GCF_018294505.1 Triticum aestivum
AGCATTTTTGCATTTCTTTTGCATTGAGTCGTTTCACAAGCTTGACTAGTGTTGTTTTTCTATTTTCACAAAAAACGCATCGTAATGTTAAAACGTGCATTTGCACATACATAAGTAATAGTAGTAGCACAGTCTGCAAGCATATAGAGAGAGACGTGTAGTGTGATATATAGTTAAGTTTGTGCTATATGCACGTACTTACAAAATGCGTACGGATACAAAAGGTTTCAAAACTTTTCCTTTTACATAATTAATTAAGGACGCTAATAATTCCCGAACGTTCGGAATTTATCATTTGCGAGATCGCCTTACGAAACTAAATTATTCCTAATAAAAGCCACAACACTCGCAGGAGCGCTTACGACGTGCCACGAGGGCCCTGGTGCGTGGTCGTTTCCCAGCGCGCCGACACAACTCCTCTTCCTCAGCCTCGCAACTCACGAGGTGTTGATTGGCGGCTTGCCGACGGGCGAGCGCGATCTCACCGGTGTGGTGATCTGGCGCCAACAGGTACTCCTCCTCACTGGAAGCGTGCACCCGGTCCATGTACAGCCAAGCGTAGATGAGGCGCTTGGGCTCGACTGCACTCAGGGCTTTGGCACGAGTGTCCTCCGCCACCCTCACGGCCCTCGCACGAGCCTTCTGCCAAAGAGCCAATTGCCTAACTCTCTCGGACGCGACATAGACCAGCCATGCAACATAAAGGTAGTCCCGTATCATACTCTAGTATCATGCACATGATACTGAAGGAAATATGCCCTAGAGGCAAGAATAAAGTTGTTATTTTATATTTCCTTATTCATGATAAATGATTGTTATTCATGCTACAATTGTACTGATCGGAAACCTTAATACATGCGCGAATACATAGACAAACACTATGCCCCTAGTGAGCCTCTACTTGACTAGCTCGTTGATCAAAGATGGTTAAGGTTTCCTAACCATGGACATGAGATGTCATTTTATAACGAGATCACATCATTAGCAGAATGATGTGATGGACAAGACCCATCTGTTAGCTTAGCATAATGATTGTTCAGTTTTATTGCTATTGCTTTCTTCATGTCAAATACATATTCCTTCGACTATGAGATTATGCAACTCCCGAATACCGAAGGAATGCCTTGTGTGCTATGAAACATCACAACGTAACTAGGTGATCATAAAGATGCTCTACAGGTATCTCCGAATGTGTTTGTTGAGTTGGCATAGATCGAGATTAGGATTTGTCACTCCGAATATCAGAGAGGTATCTCTGGGCCCTCTTGGTAATACACATCATAAGCTTGCAAGCAAACGACTAAGGAGTTGGTCACGAGGTGATGTATTATGGAACGAGTAAAGAGACTTGCCGATAACGAGATTGAACTAGGTATGCAGATACCGACGATCGAATCTCGGGGAAGTAACATACCGATAGACAATGGGAATAACGTGTTGTCATAACGGCTCGACCAATAAAGACCTTCGTAGAATATGTAGGAGCCAATATGAGCATCTGGGTTCCGCTATTAGTTATTGAACAGAGAGGTGTCTCGGTCATGCCTACGTAGTTCTCGAACCCGTACGGTCCCCACGCTTAACGTTCGATGACGATATTGTATTATATGAGTTATGTGATTTGGTGACCGAATGTTGTTCGGAGTCCCCGATGAGATCATGGACATGACGAGGAGTCTCAAAATGGCCGAGAGGTCAAGATTGATATATCGGACGATAGTATCCGGACACCGGAAGTGTTCTGGAATGTATCTGGTATTTATCGTAGTACCGGGGGGGG
>NW_025258042.1:0-1780 GCF_018294505.1 Triticum aestivum
ATGGTAACAGGTGGCAAGGAACATGATGTTTTACCCAGGTTTGGGCCCTCTTGATGGAGGTAAAACCCTACGTCCTGCTTGATTAATATTGATGATATGGGTAGTACAAGAGTAGATCTACCACGAGATCAAGGAGGCTAAACCCTAGAAGCTAGCCTATGGTATGATTGTTGTATGATGAAGTTGTCCTACAGACTAAAACCCTCCGGCTTATATAGACACCGGAGAGGGTTAGGGTCACACAAAGTCGGTTACAATGGTAGGAGATCTTGAATATCCGCATCGCCAAGCTTACCTTCCACGCCAAGGAAAGTCCCATCTGGACACGGGACGAAGTCTTCAATCTTGTATCTTCATAGTCCTGGAGTCCGGCTGAAGGTATAGTCCGGCTACCCGGACACCCCCTAATCCAGGACTCCCTAACGGAGTGATCGGAAAATACCATACAATTGTAACTTTCTGTGGAGCTTTCTTTCCGGCCTTTTTATATCGTGAAGCATTGCACTTTGGACAGATGGTTTTTTCAGCGTGCTCGTTCCGATATATGATGCAATCATTGATGCATGCGTGATATCTAATATGTGGCAGATCAAGAGGGCACACGATTTTCTTTGCCTCCTCGACACTAGTAGGACACAGGCTTCCCGCGGGAAGAACCTTCTTTAGGTACTTCAGAAGCGCATCCAGGCTTGTATCTGTCCATTTGTTTTTTGCCTTCATCTTTAGAAGTTCTAGTGTGAAACTCAAGCGGGTCACCTCGGGATTATTGCAACCATCATACAGAGGAGTCATCGAGTCTACCCCCAGTTGCGCCAGTTTGGCCTCCTCTCTAGAAGCAGCTCTGTCGCTAGTCGTCTTCTTGCGAAGCAGGTCTCGAACATGCGTGTCCCGCATGGCTGAACTTAGTAGCGACGAAGACGGTGGCGTGTCTGGGTCTTCTCCGCCTTGAACTTCCTCTTCGCCATCGACATTTCCGAGGGCGTCTTCCTCTTCGGGCACATAATCGGCCATCTCTTCGTCTGGTGGCCCCATGTCGTTATTTCCTGCCCCGTCGACGTCATCATCATCATCATCATCATCATCATCATCATCATCATCATCATCATCATCTTCACTTATCCACCGAGTATGGCCATGCATGAAACCATGCATGAGCAGGTGCGCCTTGAATGTGCCACCCTCAAAGTGGTCGAGCCTGACAATTCCTTTGCATTTTCGACACGAACATAAAACATCCTTCAGTCTTTTTTCATACATGTCGTCCACAGCGGATTGCCAGTATCTTTCCACCATCCTTCCATTGACCTTCATGATCACCTGCGCGTGGAGCAAATATTATAACCACGTATATATGCATGGATGGATCAAATTCATACAAAAATTCAGCATGACCTTCCCTAAACATAGGACATATTGAGTTTTCCCGAAATTCGCCGAAACAGAATTGAATCGACATTTCGGCAAAACATAGGCAACTCATGTCACCCACATTATTTCATCAAATACACAATGTAGGAAACTCAAATTATGCCACACACAAATCAGTATATATATTCTCATATCGCCCATATATATATAGTTGCGATCCTATCCACACAAACACCTTTTTTTGCTCACCTATGTGTTGAGAGGGATATCAAGCACCTTTCTTCTTAATTACCTAGTAGCTCTAGATATATAGCTCTAACTAGCTAGCTAGCTAGGGAGAGAGAGAGATAGCTAGGGAGATAGTGGGAGAGGAGAGGGAAGGCATTAATGGAAGGGGGTGGAGGCAAAGAAG
>NW_025258043.1:0-1780 GCF_018294505.1 Triticum aestivum
TTTTTTTATATAAGTTCCACGGAAAACAATTAGTAGAAAAATAAATAAAAATCAGAAAAATATGAAATAAATTTTCCCCGTCTAGTTAGAAAATCTAGAATAGGGTGAACATTTTTTTATCAAAATAAATAGTTTGAAAATATGGAATATTTTTAATGCAATAAAAATTGCAAATAAAATCCAAATAAATTCCAAATAATGATTTTAACATTTTTCCTCCAGTATTTCAATTGTTTTGGAGAAGTCATGTTTTCTCCTCTCGTTTATTTTAGAATGAAATACTTTTCCGGAGGGAAAATAATTAAAACCAAAATCCTCGTCTTATTATTTGATAAAAATCAAATATGAAAATTTAAGAAAAATCCCCAACTCTCTCCGAGGGTCCTTGAGTTGCTTAGGATTTATCGAGGATTTGTCAAAATGCAATAAAACATGATATGCAATGATGGTCTATGTATAACATTCCAAATTGAAAATTTGGGATGTTACAAACCTACCCCCAAAAGATGAATCTCGCCCTCGAGATTCGGGTTGGCTAGAAAACAGGTGGGAGTGATTTTTCCGTAGATCTTCCTCTCGCTCCCAGGTGGCTTCATCTTCTGTGTGGTGACTCCACTGAACTTTGCAAAACTTGATGACCTTGCTGCGGGTAACTCGGCTGGCATACTCGAGAATCTTAACTGGCTTCTCCTCATAAGTCAAATCACTGTCCAACTGTATCGCTTCCAGTGGTACAGTATCTCTCAGTGGTATCTCAGCCATCTCTGCGTGGCACTTCTTCAACTGCGAAACGTGAAATACATCATGTACTCCAGACAATCCTTCGGGCAATTCCAACTTGTAGGCAACTTCTCCCATACGTTCCAACACTCTGTATGGTCCGATAAAACGGGGCGCTAATTTTCCCTTAACTCAAAAGCGCTTCACTCCTCGAAGTGGTGATACTCGAAGATACACTCTGTCTCTGACTTCGTGAATGGTCTCCTTTCGTTTAGAATCGGCATAACTCTTCTGCCTGGACTGGGCTACCTTGAGCCTATCGCGAATCAACCTTACTTTCTGTTCAGACTCCTTAATCAAATCTGGTCCAAACAACTGACGGTCTCCAACTTAGTCCCATAACAACGGTGTTCTACACCTCCTTCCGTATAAGGCTTCGAAAGGGGCCATCTTCAAACTAGTCTGATAACTATTGTTATATGAAAACTCCGCATATGGCAAATTATCGTCCCAACTAGATCCATAATCTAGTGCACATGCTCTCAATATGTCCTCCAAAATCTGGTTGACTCTCTCGGTCTGTCCATCTGTCTGTGGGTGAAAAGTTGTACTGAATTCCAGCCTGGTTCCCAATGTTTCATGTAACTGCTTCCAAAACTTCGAGGTAAATTGGGTTCCTCTGTCTGATACAATGGTCCTCGGAACTCCATGCAATCATACGATCCTGGTCATGTATATCTTTGCCAACTTAGCACTGGTGTAAGTGGTCTTTACTGGAATGAAATGAGCCACTTTCGTCAAACGGTCGACTACAACCCATATTGAGTCATAGCCTGAACGTGTCCTGGGTAATCCTGTGATAAAATCCATGCCTATTTTATCCCATTTCCATTCGGGTATCGGCAATGGTTGCAGCAATCCTGCTGGTTTCTGATGCTCTGCCTTCACTCTCTGACATACATCACAAACTGCTACATACTCCGCAATATCCTTCTTCATTCCGGTCCACCAGAAAGTATTCTTCAAATCCAAATACATCTTGGTATTCCCTGGGTGAATC
>NW_025258044.1:0-1780 GCF_018294505.1 Triticum aestivum
CCACATGTGTGGAAATAATCCAGATTGAATCAACACCAGCTTCTTGCCCCGCTGATGTTGAATCAAAACATATATGATCGTATTTTTCTGGAGTTGAAAAAAATCATTTAAGAAAACCTAAGTCAGCTCCTTCCATGACTCTGATAGTTCTGAACACATGTCCCCACAAGTTAGACACACATTGCTTCGGTTTGGCACATAGATGTGTTAATTCAGTTAGGAACAGGGATGTCTGCCACAAGGAATGGTTCAGCTGGTTCTGTGTAATGTATGTGCTTGGACGATTCTACCTACGGAAGGGCGTCGAGAAGAGGATTCGGAGTTGCTCAGTTTCACATCAGGGTGCAGCAGCAGGGTGGAGTAAAAAATATGACACAACACCCGTCCTGCTGTGTAGCATCGGAAATTTTGAAGACATGCTAGTACTGAAGAATGTACTAAGTGATTGCGCGAAAAACAAAAATCATAAGAAGAACAAGAATCTAAGTAGTTATGAGCCGTGAATACCAGAGTTGGCAGGAGTACATACATACAAAAAAGAAGAAACAATTATAACTTGGGCTGAACTCTGTTCGCAACGCAGAAACTCAAATTAACGGCCAGTGAGTAAAAATTGCAGCGAAACAATGTGTCTTGTTAGTTTCATTTGTTTTCCTCAATTTACCGGAGTAGCAGGTTTTACAGGCTCCTAATCGTCAGGATCGCCGCGAGAAACATGCATACCATTTATCTGACACTATAAACGCGTGTCTGAATTTGTGTATCTCAAAGGCATTATTTGCTCAGTATCCAATCTTCTTTAGTTTGAGCTATACAACTGCAAACTGGCTGGAACCTGCATGTTGCGTACAGCGCTATTTGATCCCACATGTGTGGACATAATCCAGATTGAATCAACACCATCTTCTTGCCCCACCGGTGTTGAATCAAAACATATATGGTCGTATTTTTTGGAGTTGAAAAAAAATCATTTAAGAAAACCTAAGTCAGTTCCTTCCATGACTCTGATAGTTCTGAACACATGTCCCCACAAGTTAGACACACATTGCTTCGGTTTGGCACATAGATGTTTTAATTCAGTTAGGAACAGGGGATGTCTGCCACAAGGAATGGTTCAGCTGGTTCTGTGTAATGTATGTGCTTGGACGATTCTACCTACGGAAGAGCATCGAGAAGAGGGTTCGGAGTTGCTCAGTTTCACACCAGGGTGCAGCAGCAGGGTGGAGTAACAAATATGAAACAACACCCGTCCTGCTGTGTAACATCGGAAATTTTGAAGACATGCTAGTACTGAAGAATGTACTAAGTGATTTCGCGAAAAACAAAAATCATAAGAAGAACAAGAATGTAAGTAGTTATGAGCCGTGAATACCAGAGTTGGCAGGAGTACATACATACATACAAAAAAGAAGAAACAATTGTAACTTGGGTTGAACTATGTTCGCAACGCAGAAACTCAATTTAACGGCCAATGAGTAAAAATTGCAGCGAAACAACGTGTCTTGTTAGTTTCATTTGTTTTCCTCAATTTACCGGAGTAGCAGGTTTTACAGGCTCCTAATCGTCAGGATCGCCGCGAGAAACATGCATACCATTTATCTGACACTATAATCGCGTGTCTGAATTTGTGTATCTCAAAGGCATTATTTGCTCAGTATCCAATCTTCTTTAGTTTCAGCTACACAACTGCAAACTGGCTGGAACCCGCATGTTGCGTACAGCGCTATTTGATCCCACATGTGTGGACATAATACAGATTGAATCAACACCAGCTTCTTGC
>NW_025258045.1:0-1780 GCF_018294505.1 Triticum aestivum
AAAAAAACTATCATTTTCATTTAGTGCAAACTATGATTCAATCTTTCTTCTTTTTCCAACAAAAATGTTAATATTCAAGATGTAGTTGGTGACAGGGCTACAACTTACGAAGGTTTTGATCTTAGGTTCAATGAATTGCAGAGGCAGAGCACACAACTGATGGATTCAAACTACTTTTAAGAGATGATGTGGCAAGGCTAACAAGATGAAAATAATTAAGAAGAAAAGTTCAGGCCCAATAACTTACGCAGATTTTGATCTTAAGGTTCAATGAATTGCAAAAGCAGATCACACAGCCGATTGATTCAAACTATTTTTAAGAGATGATGTGGCAAGGCTAAGCAGATGAAAATAATTAAGAAAAAAGTTCAGGCTCAGCAAAGATTCTAAACTGATAGGAAAATGACGAGTACCCGTTTAAAATACTTCGTCAATCTTGGTGAGAAGAACTTAGGATGTAGACCGGTGAGGACTTCTCTGTGGAGCCTAGGTAGGACTACAGTGTGTCGATCGGCCGAGGCCGGTCATGACCTGATGGTGTGTCCGAGCAGAGTTAATCGAGCGTGTTGGGTAAGTTGGTGCACCCTTGCAGGGAAGTATATCTATTCGAATAGTCGTGTCCATGGTAACGGACGCTCGGAGTTGTATCTCGATTGATACAACTAGAACTGGATGCTGAGGCATGTAATGGATATGATGGCCCTGGGATTTCTTTCTCGCAGGGAGTCGAGCAAGGATCTCTGGGCGCTAATGCTACAACATACTTGCTAATTATAATATGCTATTCTATACTCTTCTAATTGCTGCAAGATGATTGAAGATGCTAGTCTTCGATAGGCTAGGCTTTCCCTTCTCTTATGGCATTCCGCAGTTCAGTCCACAGATACAGACCATTTCTTTGATACTGATGCATACTTCGTTTTGATCTGATGTATGTTTTGCGAGTACTTTGGATGAGTACTCACAGTTGCTTTGCTGCCTCTTTTCCCCTATACCTGATTGTTGCGATCAGATGACGGATCCCATGAGCCAGATGCCACCACCGACGACTACTACTACCCGGAGGGTGCCGACTACGTGGAGACCACCGACATCCAGGAGTAGTTAGGAGGCTGTCATGTAGGAGGCCTTGCCTTTTCGATCGTTGTTGCTTTGGTGCTAGGCTTTTTAAGGCAAAATTTTCTAACTTACGTCTATACTCAGATATTGTTCCTTCCGTTGACTCATTTTTATTCGAGCCCTCGAGGCCCCTGGCTTGTAATATGAAGCTTGTATTATTTTAATTTGTGTCAAGAGTTGTGTTGTGATATCTTCCCGTGAGTCCCTGCTCTTGATCGTACACATTTGCGTGTATGATTGAATCGAGGGCGTCGCACGTCTCAACCTCCTATGCATGCCATTGGTTGCATCCCCTCAGTTTTCCCCTCTGAGCATGTCTACAACACCTCATCGGATGCATCGTTGTTCCTTGAGTTCCTTCGTAAACTGCATCCATGGTCGATGTCTCGCCCTTATAAAAAGGGCACCACAACCCCTCAAAACCTTGTCCTCCATCCCCTCTAAACCCAATTGACGAAGCATATTGCTTTTTCTCAAGTCCTCTTTATGTCCGATCGGAGGCTCTAGCATAAAAATCTCTAAAAATTTTGGTGTCGGTGAGCCCCTAACGAATTACTTTCTTATAGACTCCCCCCACCGACCTCTAAAATTATGCAAGCAAAAATAACTTCTAGGTTTCCACGTGAAAGGGTCGATAAGGTTGACTAGAGGGGGGGGGGGG
>NW_025258046.1:0-1780 GCF_018294505.1 Triticum aestivum
GACGCCGGGCACACGGGCGTAAGATCCCCGCAGATTGTGCCGATGAGAGCCGCAGCAAGTTGGGCTCCCAGTCGGACACTGTACCGGAACCTCTGAAGGTTTCGGATTCGGGCAGGTAGCCCTTCGCTAAGGAGGTCGAGCCGACCGTGCTGATGACTTCCGTTACGCCAGAGGCGTCGGATAGTCTGCTGGAAGTGCTTCGCGGCGCTTCCATGGATGAAGAGCACCGTACTCTTATGAGTGCGGTGATTCAGAAAGTTCGATCCGCCAAAAGTGGGTTGACCGAAGCCTGTACCAGCCTCCTGACAGGCTTTGAGGTAAGTAATTAAAAGTGTGGGTAATTATCACCCAATAGATAGTAGCCCCTGATACTCTGTTTGGTGTTCGGAAAGAAAAGCCAAACGGAGGGTCAACTCTAAACCGCAGGAGTCTAACAGTACGTGTCTATGTGAATAAGCAGGCAGTGCTGCTTGTCGTTGCTGCCCGTATAGCAGAGGTCACCGGACTCAAACGGGACCTGGAGCAGGCCAAAGGGGAGCTCAGCCTCTCGACGAGGTAGCTCGAAGAGAACAATGGTGAGTGATACCCCGTTCACATATCACATAGAGTAAGAAAAATTGGTGATGTTAACAAAAAAGCGTCATGATTTTGTAATAGGAGCCACGATCGAAGTGGAGGCCCTGAAGAAAGCGTTGTCCGAGGCCGAAAATAAGGCGGCCATGGAGCACATTGAGCGTGAAAAGCAAGATGCTAGGGTGGGCGAGGTACAACAAGAGCTCCAGGAGCTCGGCAAGAAGTTCGAGTCCTTGGAGCGTGACTTCAAGACGAAGGAGTCTGAGCTTGCGAAGGCCATTTTGAGCACAAAAGATGCCAAGGCCGAAGCCCATAAATCCCAGCAGGAAATCTAGGCGGGCAAGAAGATAGCGGCGGGTAAGGCATTCATTATGCAAAGCAAGCATGTGGAGGAGACATTTCTTTTACTTACCCGAATTCGGAGCTCTCCAGGGGCATTCGCAGATGTGCCACGCAGCATATCAGATGTCATGGAGTTCTATCGTGCCGAAGAGGGGAGCTCAACGGAGAAGCTGTTCTGGTCCCAGTATGCTGGAGCCGAACACCCAGTGCCTCTGAGTGACCAACTGAAGCAATTGGTTGAACTCCACAGGGCGGCCGAAGTGGCCATGAAGGATTTCATAGTCCGGATGTGGCCTAGTGAGCCCCTGCTTGCCAGCTACTTTGCCCTTATAAAGCGAATGGTAAATGCCTACCCGCGGCTTGAAGTAATCAAGCAATCCATTTGCATTGAGGGTGCCCGCCGAGCATTTGCATGTGCGAAGGTGCATTGGGGCAAGTTGGATGCGGAGAAGCTGGTGAAGGATGGACCGCCAGAGGGCAAGGTGCATCGCTATCCCGAAAAATATTATGATAGCATTATGAAAGGCGCTCGCCTCGTGGGTGATGAATGTACCAAGGACACCATTTTTGAGTGAATGTACTCCTGTCATTTTTGTAATATAAAAACGAAGTTGTTTGCGCTATATAGCGCTTTGTTGATTTAAAGTATTACCTTCTGTGTGGCTGTTTATAATTTTCTGAAAGTAGGCCAGTCGTCGGCTTCTGCCCCCACGTAACTAGTACTGGGGTGTTCATGGAAAACCCAAAACACTCTTCTATCCAAATTTTTGGTCCGTGAAGGAGGTGTTTGGCGCAGCGAACAAGGCAATCAGACTATGCGGCTTTATAACTCTCACTTAGCCATAGAAGTCTATAATTTTAAATT
>NW_025258047.1:0-1780 GCF_018294505.1 Triticum aestivum
CACGTGTGTGTGCATGTATTGCGAACGACGGGGAGGGCTCGCTGACCGCGGGATAGACTATACATCCCAGTGCACCGCGTGCGGTTCCACTGGGGCCATACAATGAGCAAACGAGATCCTCATCCATTTTGACCCAAACGGACATGCGCGGACCGTTGGTGTGTTGGAGTTGCCCTTGCGGGGAAGAGAACAACAAGATAATGGAGTTGCCCTTACGCGGAAGAAAAGACGAGACAACTCGGAACCACGCCTTGGAGCAGATGAATAAGGCCGTCCTTTGCTTTCTACTGACCGATGAAGGCCAATTTTATTGATATTGCCTGATGACAATCTTCCCATCATTGATTGCTATTATATGTAGTTTGACTCATTAAACCTTCCTGGTGTATATGCCCTGTACCAAATACATAAACAGTGATCAAAGAAATGGAAGACAGCATGGATACATTCCCAAGATAAGATAACATGACATGTACAGCTGATTGATCGATCGAAAGAAACCAATTGTCAAAGCAAAGAAAGCTTCCACTCAAAACAAAGAACCATATATTTACAGTACAAATATTTGTGCAAGGCAACTTGTTAAACAGGTACTTTTACAGAACCTACCTTCACGCATAAAAAACACCAACCAAAATACAACCACAACAAAAGAAATATTACAATAGAATGTCCATGGATCTCGGTTCCACGCAACCAAATGTATAATGCTTAAGCTACAGTTGTTCTACATGGCACTTGAGACGGCTCGCTCCATCAACTAAAATGAAACTCGACTCCCAGGAAAGGGACTCATTAGCCAAACAAATAAACAGCCATGTCAAACCCTTCCTAGCCAGTACGCAACACCTGCATGCCAGCACCTCACTTGGAAAATCAAACGCCCGGCCTCAATGAAATGAAGCTCTCGCGGCAGCCAAGGAATCAGGATTTCTTTGGTTCCAACTGACCATACCACATATAGATCTCCTACATTCTCACCACAGGAAAAATAACTAAGTTACACACACCACTTGATTGGTGTTAGGAACACACCAACAGTCTTGCACTGACTTGAACCGTTGCAGCAACTGTAGCAATCCAAAGCAGCAAAAAGGGGCCGTCGAGCTCGCCCTGCCACCACCAAACCTATGATGAAATGATACAACTGATTAATGGACCAAGAATAGTAGATCAACGCACATCACCAAATGCATAACATGAGTAGATCAAGAAGATTTGGTGGTACACACGGCACAAGGATCAAGTAAATCACCAATCCTTTGCCAATGAGTCAAAGCACAGCGCAAACTATTCTAGAAGACATGTCCAGCCTTACAATTACTGGTAAGTGCATTTTCTTGATTATAAGCAAGTAACACATTAAATCTCTGTCTAAGATCGCCTTGTTGTGGTTTGCATGCCATATAGCAATTCAAAGGATGAGGTTGTTTTTAGCATCCTAGGTAGCTGGCTATAATAACATGCTTCAAAATGCTTCCAGATAGCACAGGATATATTTATGCATACAAACCAAGGGCCATCAAAACATAGCAAGTTCCATGCACACTGAGTGATTTATTAGCCGAAAGAGAGATGTATTGTTCTTCTCAGATCAAAAGAGAAGACAATCAAGGAATTGGCAACAACATTAGCATATGCAGTGCAAGTAAATGTACGCCACATGAACTACAATCACCATGTACAACAAGAACTCTAGCATTTCATCGACAAGCAAACCAAGAAAAACCGAAGACCACAACATAGACCAGACCACCAACAAAGACAACATGAATTAGAT
>NW_025258048.1:0-1780 GCF_018294505.1 Triticum aestivum
GGGGGAGGGCGTGGCGTCGTCCAGGGAGTCGAGCGAGGAGGGGAGGCCAGGCAAGCAGGCGAGCAGGTGGCGTGGCGCGGTGGCCGTGCGCGCGCGCCGGCCACACTCCCCTCCCTCTGTCGGGGCGAAGACGACAGAGGAGGGAGGTGGGCTGGGCCGGCTGCCGGCTGGGCCAGCCAGCTGGCTGGGCCGCACAGTGGAGGAGCCCAGGTAAGCTCCTCCTGTTATATATTTTTCTGTTTTTGTTTTATTTAATATATCTGCAACTTTGTTGAATTAAATAAAATACCTAGGCAAGTTCAAAAATCACCAAACTATTCCTGGCCCATAGTTGGATTATTTCCAACATGAAACATTTTAGTTTGGAGATATTTGAGCATTTAAATATTTTATATTATTTTAAATGCCCAAATTCAAATATTTATGAATTAATTCAAAAACCCTAAGATGGCCTAGGAAAATGTGCACCACTTTTGGCAGAGGTTCTGAACCAAGACAAAAATGATGGGCATTTTAGAAGGGCATTTCAGGT
Source organism: Triticum aestivum (assembly GCF_018294505.1). NCBI lineage: Eukaryota > Viridiplantae > Streptophyta > Magnoliopsida > Poales > Poaceae > Triticum > Triticum aestivum. The sequence goes on from NW_025258048.1 coordinate 533, forward strand.
TCATTGAAAATTATTTTAGTAAACCCTAGTTGGTTTCAGAGGGGACTGGGGGTTCTGTCATCCCCATTTCATGTTTCTGATGAAAGAGTAAACATGATGCAACACTCTAATGCATGACTAGCTAGGTTGTGACAACTCACCCCCACTCAAAAGAATCTCGTCCCGAGATTTGGGTTCCTCCGGGAAGAAGGCGGGGTACTCGAGTCGAAGACGATCCTCCCTTTCCCAAGTTGCTTCATCCTCAGAATGGTGCGACCATTGAACCTTGAGAAACTTGATATTATGACGTCGGGTGGTACGTTCGGCCTGATCGAGGATACGAACGGGGTACTCTCGATATGTAAGATTATCTTGGAGATCAAGCGTTTCGTGGTCCACTTCACGGATAGGATCCGAGAAGCAACGCCTGAGTTGAGAAACGTGGAAGACATCGTGAACTCTGGAGAGGTGTGGAGGTAGTTCCAACTGGTAGGCAACTTCTCCTCGTTTGGCGAGAATGCGAAAGGTCCAATGTAACGAGGAGCCAATTTGCCTTTGATACCGAAACGATGGGTTCCCTTCAGAGGGGTGACCCGAAGATAAGCCTTCTCGTCAACCTCAAAAGTCATAGCCTTATGTTTTCGGTCATATTGACTCTTTTGACGAGATTGGGCTGTTTTCAACTTTTCACGAACGATACGAACTTGCTCTTCTGCTTCCTGAATCATATCCGGGCCAAAGAATTGTCTTTCCCCGGTCTCTGACCAGTTAAGGGGTGTTCGACACCGTCGTCCATAGAGAACTTCAAAAGGGGCTTTACCCAAGCTAGATTGATAGCTGTTGTTATAAGCGAATTCGGCAAATGGAAGGCACTTCTCCCAGTCCATTCCGAATGAGATAACAGAGGCTCGAAGCATGTCTTCTAGAATTTGGTTGACGCGTTCCACTTGACCACTCGACTGAGGGTGGAAAGCGGTGCTAAAGGAGAGACGAGTTCCCATAGCATTTTGGAAACTTTCCCAAAATCGAGAGGTGAAAAGACTTCCTCGATCCGAGTTAATTTCCAAAGGAACACCATGAAGAGACACTATTCGGGAGATGTATAAGTCTGCCAGTTGACTAGCGGTTATACTCTCACGAACAGGTAAGAAATGGGCTACTTTGGAAAGACGATCGACCACGACGAAAATAGCATTATTCCCTCTCTTGGTCCTGGGAAAACCGGTAATGAAATCCATACCAATTTTATCCCATTTCCATTCAGGAATA
>NW_025258049.1:0-1780 GCF_018294505.1 Triticum aestivum
AGACGCTTCAACTCCATCCGGGATTTAGTCCAGGTGGGAGACATAGAGATTTGCAAGATACATACGGATCTGAATGTTGCAGACCCGTTGACTAAGCCTCTTCCACGAGCAAAACATGATCAGCACCAAGGCTCCATGGGTGTTAGAATCATTACTGTGTAATCTAGATTATTGACTCTAGTGCAAGTGGGAGACTGAAGGAAATATGCCCTAGAGGCAATAATAAAGTTATTATTTATTTCCTTATATCATGATAAATGTTTATTATTCATGCTAGAATTGTATTAACCGGAAACATAATACATGTGTGAATACATAGACCAACAGAGTGTCACTAGTATGCCTCTACTTGACTAGCTTGTTAATCAAAGATGGTTATGTTTCCTAACCATGAACAAGGAGTTGTTATTTGATTAACGAGGTCACATCATTAGTAGAATGATCTGATTGACATGACCCATTCCATTAGCTTAGCACCCGATCATTTAGTATGTTGCTATAGCTTTCTTCATGACTTATACATGTTCCTATAACTATGAGATTATGCAACTCCCGTTTACCGGAGGAACACTTTGGGTACTACCAAACGTCACAACGTAACTGGGTGATTATAAAGGAGTACTACAGGTGTCTCCAATGGTAGATGTTGGGTTGGCGTATTTCGAGATTAGGGTTTGTCACTCCGATTGTCGGAGAGGTATCTCTGGGCCCTCTCGGTAATGCACATCACATAAGCCTTGCAAGCACTGCAACTAATGTGTTAGTTGTGAGATGATGTATTACGGAACGAGTAAAGAGACTTGCAGGTAACGAGATTGAACTAGGTATTGGATACCGACGATCGAATCTCGGGCAAGTAACATACCGATGACAAAGGGAACAACGTATGTTGTTATGCGGTCTGACCGATAAAGATCTTCGTAGAATATGTAGGAGCCAATATGGGCATCCAGGTCCCGCTATTGGTTATTGACCGGAGACGTGTCTCGGTCATGTCTACATTGTTCTCGAACCGTAGGGTCCGCACGCTTAACGTTACGATGACAGTTATTATGAGTTTATGCATTTTGATGTACCGAAGGTTGTTCAGAGTCCCGGATGAGATCACGGACATGACGAGGAGTCTCGAAATGGTCGAGACGTAAAGATTGATATATTGGAAGCCTATGTTTGGACATCGGAAGTGTTCCGGGTGAAATCGGGATTTTACCGGAATACCGGGAGGGTTACCGGAACCCCCCGGGAGACTAATGGGCCTATTGAGCCTTAGTGGAAAAAGGAGAAAAAGGGAAAGCCCACAAGCTGGCCGGCGCCCCCCCTTCCCAAAGTCCTAGTAGGACTAGGATAGGGGCCGGCCCCCCTTCTCTCTCCTTTTCCCCCCGGGAGTCCTAATAGGATTAGGATTGGGGGGAGGAGTCCTACTCCCGGTGGGAGTAGGACTCCCCTGCGCCTCCTCTCCCTTGGCCGGCCGGCTCCCCTCCTCCAACCTTTATATACGGGGGCAGGGGGCACCCCAAGACACACAACTTGATCCTTGAGATCGTTCCTTAGCCGTGTGCGGTGCCCCCTGCCACCAAATTCCACCTCGGTCATATCGTTGTAGAGCTTAGGCGAAGCCCTGCGTCGGTAGTACATCAAGATCGTCACCACGCCGTCGTGCTGACGGAACTCTTCCTCGACGCTTTGCTGGATCGGAGCCCGAGGATCGTCATCGAGCTGAACGTGTGCTAAGAACTCGGAGGTGCCGGAGTAACGGTGCTTGGATCGGTCGGATCGGGAA
>NW_025258050.1:0-1780 GCF_018294505.1 Triticum aestivum
AACCATCTCGTCATTGTCACCGTGGATGAAGGCCGAAGATGGCACATCATCACTCTCGCCTCCTAAGATGGAAGCACCATCCTTGCTCGCCACCTTGTCGCTCGCCTCCAAAGCTTGGTCCTTGAAGGTCTCCGTAGTCGTACTTGTCGCTGCACCATCTTGAAAAAGAGTCAAGGTAGAGTCGGCATCATCAATGCCACAAAGAGGGATGGCGGTGAAGTCGAACTTGGGAGCATCGTCTTGGAGCTCGTCGGGCTTGGACATCGTGGTGGTACTAGCCTCATGCTTGTCGTAGAGCTTGGTCGCCGCAAAGTTTGCTTGGGGTGGAGAAGCCTTGGCCTTCATGAGTTCTTGTTCCGCCTTGAGAGCACCAATGTAGTAGTAGTCGATGGACTTGTAGTTCTCGAGGAAGATTGTCTTGGAGATGTCGTTGTGCAATCCCATCATGAAATGTAACTTCATCCAAATGGGGTCGTCCATGCCGGCTCGTCGCAAGGCATTCTTCATCTCCTTGAAGTACGCGTCGATGGACTTGGATCCTTGGATGGTGTTCTCAATTGGCGTTGAAGTTGTTCCATGTAGGTTGGAGGCACAAACTCGCACAACAATGCTCTCTTCGTCTTGGGCCAACTCATCTTGTAGCTCTCCGAAGGTGTGTGAAGCCACCATGCCAATGCGTAGTCGTGGAAGTTTCTTGTGGCGCACTTCACTTGATCTTCGGGATGAACTTGATGTAGCTTGAGGTAGTCATCCATTAAGCACTCCCACTCGAGGTACTCCTCGGGTTCGTGAGTCCCATAGAAAGGAATCGCGTGGTCGATGTCGAGGTTGTAGTAGCTCATGGAAGTCGCGGACTTGAGCTTGGGGAGCTTCTCTTGAGCGTAGCCTTGAGGTTCTTGTTGGCGAAGATGTCGAATATCCGAAGGCGAAGATGCCCAGGGAGATGGTGAAGTCGTTGAGCGGTTGTTGGTGTTGAGCTCTTGACCTTCACGTTCTTGTTGATGATGGTGTCGATGCCGATGTGATCTTGAGCGTCTTCTCGAAGATGAGGAAGATCGCTTGTAGGACTTGATGAGGGCTTTGATCTCCTCCATTTTAGCTTGCATCTTGGCGTCAGAGTTGTTGTTCGTAGCATCAAACTCGTTGTTGTTGTTGTAGACCGAAGGTGAAATGCCTTGCCTATCCATCACAAGACTCGAGTAGAGGTGAGTAGGAAATGATATAAACAATACCAAGTTACCTTTTCCCAAAGTTGAGGATGTATCCCGTTTCACTCAATGTGAGATGAAAGAATAGTGGAATTGGTACCGGACTTGTTCACTCACACCTACCAAGTAAAGCTTATGGTAGAGCTCGGTGAGGATAGTGGCACAAAATATTTGATGCAAAATGTTAGCAAGAGTCAATAATGTTGAAAGAGATTCACAAATTCGCAAACGAAACAAGTAAACCAATAGCAATGAATGGCACACGGAAACACACACACGGATAGATAAATGGGGTCGTGCAACCAAGGAATGAGCACAAAATGTGGAATCCACGGAAAACGTTCGTGTTACACAACTCAAGAGAGACGCTAGCACAATTGCTCAATAGGTGGATACGACACTTGTGCACAACCTATAAGATGCAAAATGGATAAACTTTTTATCCCAAGTATGCTATGTATGTATGGTTCCCGGTGTTTCTCACACAATGATCCAAGATGATCAAGTATGATAACATATGATATATTGTGATGCTATGGCTATTGCTTACAAGCTCTTTGCTCTCTTTCTTT
>NW_025258051.1:0-1780 GCF_018294505.1 Triticum aestivum
TCAAACATAATATAACGGGATTAATATATATCGCGCACGTGCGACATGTTTGTCACAAGGCGCAAAAAATAATTATAAAAGGAATGCAACACGAGGACTTCCCAGGAGGTCACCCATCCTAGTACTACTCTCGCCCAAGCACGCTTAACTTCGGAGTTCTGATGGGATCCGGTGCTTTAGTGCTGGTATGATCGCATCCGACATGTTTCCCCGTCTTCGTCCCTTATGCTTGCCACTCCCAGGTCCGCTCCAAAGACGATTCTACATTCTCACTACCATTACAACCGTTCCCTAACAATGGATAATGTCCTATACTACTTACTCTCCCGCTCAATCACGGAGACGAGTTTTCCACGGTTTCCACCCCTCCCTCCATACCGCAGCAACACGAGTTTTTTCCACCCCTTTCAGAACGCGCTCTTCGCGCCACAAAGCCGCCCCAAGACGCGCGAGCAATGAGCATCGAGCTTAAACATATCGCAAACTTCAAACATAATATAACGGGATTAATATATATCGCGCACGTGCGACATGTTTGTCACAAGGCGCAAAAAATAAAAGGAATGCAACACGAGGACTTCCCAGGAGGTCACCCATCCTAGTACTACTCTCGCCCAAGCACGCTTAACTTCGGAGTTCTGATGGGATCCGGTGCTTTAGTGCTGGTATGATCACATCCAACATGTTTCCCCGTCTTCGTCCCTTATGCTTGCCACTCCCAGGTCCGCTCCAAAGACGATTCTACATTCTCACTACCATTACAACCGTTCCCTAACAATGGATAATGTCCTATACTACTTACTCTCCCGCTCAATCACGGAGACGAGTTTTCCACGGTTTCCACCCCTCCCTCCATACTGCAGCAACACGAGTTTTTTCCACCCCTTTCAGAACGCGCTCTTCGCGCCACAAAGCCGCCCCAAGACGCGCGAGCAATGAGCATCGAGCTTAAACATATCGCAAACGTCAAACATAATATAACGGGATTAATATATATCGCGCACGTGCGACATGTTTGTCACAAGGCGCAAAAAATAATTATAAAAGGAATGCAACAGGAGGACTTCCCAGGAGGTCACCCATCCTAGTACTACTCTCGCCCAACCACGCTTAACTTCGGAGTTCTGATGGGATCCGGTGCTTTAGTGCTGGTATGATCGCATCCGACATGTTTCCCCGTCTTCGTCCCTTATGCTTGCCACTCCCAGGTCCGCTCCAAAGACGATTCTACATTCTCACTACCATTACAACCGTTCCCTAACAATAGATAATGTCCTACACTACTTACTCTCCCGCTCAATCACGGAGACGAGTTTTCCACGGTTTCCACCCCTCCCTCCATACCGCAGCAACACGAGTTTTTTCCACCCCTTTCAGAACACGCTCTTCGCGCCACAAAGCCGCCCCAAGACGCGCGAGCAATGAGCATCGAGCTTAAACATATCGCAAACGTCAAACATAATATAACGGGATTAATATATATCGCGCACGTGCGACATGTTTGTCACAAGGCGCAAAAAATAATTATAAAAGGAATGCAACACGAGGACTTCCCAGGAGGTCACCCATCCTAGTACTACTCTCGCCATGGGATCCGGTGCTTTAGTGCTGGTATGATCACATCCGACATGTTTCCCCGTCTTCGTCCCTTATGCTTGCCACTCCCAGGTCCGCTCCAAAGACGATTCTACATTCTCACTACCATTACAACCGTTCCCTAACAATGGATAATGTCCTATACTACTTACTCTCCCGCTCAATCACGGAGACGAGTTTTCCA